>NW_004567122.1:26294618-26295878 GCF_000260355.1 Condylura cristata | reverse complement strand
ATAAGGAAGTATGAACACAGCGGCGTGCTCTTCCACTTCAGTGGAATGAAAAGAACTCAAGGGCATTATGCAAAGCAAAATAAAGACAAAATAGAGACAAATATTAAATGATCTCAACTCTATGTGCAATGTAAGGAAATAAAGAAGAATGGATATTACAAAGTGAAAATAAACAAAGTGGACATTGAAAACAGGTAACTGAGGTAAAGAGGATGGGAGTTAGAAGTAAGGGTGAAGGATTTATTTTGTGTTATTTTGTTTTCTTTAAAAATAGGGTTTGGTTTTTTTTGCTTGCAAAAGCCTCTTTAACCCATCACCAAAATCCCTTATGCTCTTTACCCAACCTTGCTTTCACTTTCCCCTCCTGGCTGACTAACATCACTTATGATCAGTTTGCAAAGTTTGTCTTTGACACTTTGCTTTCTCTATATTCCACATATAAGTGAAACCATCCAATACTTATCTTTTTCCTTCTGACTTATTTCCCTTAGCATAATCCCTTCTAGCTCCATTCATGTTGCTGCAAATAGCATGTGTTTATCTTTTTTTGATCATTGAGTAGTCTTCTATTGTGCATATAAACTACATCTTCTTGATCTATTCGTCTATTTCGGGGCATTTAGGTTGTTTCTATATCTGGGCTATTGTAAATAGTGCTACTTTAAACACAAGAGTGCAGGTTTCCTTTCAAATCAGTGTTGTTTTTCCTTTGGTTAGATTCCTAGAACTGCAATAGCTAGGTCATATGGCAGATTCATTTCTAGTGTTTTGAGAAAACCCCACACAACTTTCCATGTGGCTAGACTAGTTATTACATTCCCACCAACAATGGAAAGGGGTTCATTTTTCTCCACATCCTCACCAGCATTTTTTCTGCTTTTTTAAATATAGGCCATTCTCACTGGAGTGAAGTGGCATGTCACTGTGGTTTTGACTTGCATTTCCCTGCTAATAAATGATGACAAATGTGTTTCCATATGTCTGTTGGCCATTTGCATTTCTTCTTTGGAGAGGTATCTATTTAGTTCTTCTGCCTATTTTCTGATTGAACTGTTTTGTTTTAAGTTGTGTAAGCGATTTGTAGATCTTCGATATTAGTGCCTTACCAGATGTATGGTATGCAAATATTTTCTCCCATTCAGTTAGTGTCTCTTTGTTTTGTAACTGTCTCTTGCTGTACAGAAGCTTTTTAGTTTGATATAGTCTCAGCTGTTTATATTCTCCTTTGTTTTCCTTGCTTCTGGAGATGAGTTTTTTTTT
>NW_004567122.1:26292148-26293768 GCF_000260355.1 Condylura cristata | reverse complement strand
AAATTACCCAGAGTATTAATTCTGTCTCTCAGTTTAGAACCAGTTGCTAATCCCATAAAGGACAAGGAAATCAGTGAGAGTTGTTTGCTTCATATATGTCCTCATTCAATCTCCATACCAAGACTATAAAGTAGACCATGTCATTTACACTAGCATCCCTGCTTTCTAAGCAAGAAAACGGAGTCTGACAAAGTCTTAGTCACTTGCAGAAGGTCACCTAGCTGTCAAATAGGTAAGCCAGAATTTCTGCCCAGTCCTATCTGAATCACATCACGTCATCACATCCTCAGCATTTCCATATTAACTAGTCTTTCCAACTGGATTGGAAGGCCTCTGACTATTAGAAGCAGATTTCTGTCTGAACTCCCATCCTTGGCAAGTGCCTGTCACAAGTGAAGGAGGGAGGACAAGGAAAGGGGTTCTTAGGGTGGGGGGGCTGGTGTGCTGAAGGGAAATGCTATTTGGAGCTCAGTCCTGAAGTTCAGGTTTTCCTGTTATTCTCTTATAGAACATTAAGATATATCATTTCCCCCTGCTCTCTGAAACAACAGTACTCCTGTGAAACATTTCATAAGACAAAATGGTGTAAAGCAAAGAAGCACTTACTGTGGATTATATGAAAAATGTTTTCAACTGCCCCAAAACCAAAAAAATACCTCCCAAATCATACCAAGTAACACATAAACTGAAAATAACACTCACATCTAGCAAAGCAGGAATGATATGACAAACACACATCCTGTATAATGTAGTTCCAGAGGAGGGGCCAGGAGGGCCTCTGTCACCGCTCTGGGTGTGAGCTGCTTCTATATGAACACCAGTTTGCTTTTAGCCTTTTGTATTTTGGGTACAAGCCAACTGTATGTGATATGAACTTTCAAAAACCAGGGTGTTAATAACTACATTGTCATTTGCACAGGGCCAGTTGTCTCTGTGTCCCCAGCCCCAGGACCACTGTGGCCCTATGATTATGACACTCATTCACACAAGTCATGGAAGCTGACCCCTAAAAGGGGGCCCCACATCCCACGCACCCCTGAGTTCAGCGATCTGCAACCCAGTCTGCCTCCCCATTCACCACCCCACAGCTGACTCCTCAGCACAGGAGGCTTCAGGTTGGGGGAGAGATTTAGGAAGCCTGTGATTGAGATTTCTCAAATGTTCTGCAGGGATACCAAATCCCTGAGTAACCCAAACACTCTTCCATAAAACAGATTTTTGAACAAACTCAGAGCTTTTTTTTTTTTTAAATTTTTAGATTATATATCCTTCTTCATTTTTGTACAATGTATGCTTTATAATCTCGGTTGCAGTCCCCATGTAATTCCCACCACTGATTCACCCACGTGCCAGCACTATAGTCCCCTGTACTCTTCCCACGTAAGGAATCCAGTTAAGAGGAAAAGTCTTATTATAAAGTGTCCAAACATCACTAGTGTCGAGCTAATAACTGGACAGTTCCGCCACCCTACTGTTTTATACACACACATATCGCTGCATATGACCCCTGCCAAAGCCTGCTCAAGGTCCTAATTCTTCTGAAAATCATCAAGTACAGTCTCCATTAGACAGATCTCTGTGGGTTAATAGACTGGAAAGTTACATGGTCCCTGTGCTCGC
>NW_004567122.1:26215880-26290503 GCF_000260355.1 Condylura cristata | reverse complement strand
GGTCTCCTTCTGGCTCCATCCTGCTTCCTTTCTCCTCAGCCTCTCTCCTGGCTCTTCTCCCTGCTCAGCTCCCCCCTCCTTTGGGTGGGGCAGGAACCTGGAACCTCCCCTTTTCCTGGGCAACACCCTGTTACAGTGTCACCCCTGATTCATTAAGTCCCCTTCAAATCACTGCCCCACCTGGAAACTCAGGGTTTCTACTGGTTCAGTGGACACAATGTCAAGTTTGCCCGAACAACTAAACCCTATCACATACCTAAATCCGTAGCACATTCCTTGACCCACAGTTTTTCTACATTACTGAAATCTTTGAAACATATCTTGATTTCAGAGGTGTTAAAGCACAAAGTAAAGAAAGAGCGTCTTGGGTCCTTGCTTCCTCTGCTTTGTGAGTGTAAGTCACCTGGACTTCACCGCATATAATTCATGGGGACACACCATATCACCCCAGGTCTGGCACACTTCTGAAGCTAGAAAGTGCAGGGGACAACTGAACTCCTCAGGCTCCTGAGGGGAGGAGTCAGCCACCCTGCTGCTAAACTATTATAATTGGGTGCACATATGGGAGGGGCATCAAGCCCAGGGGCCCACCACTCTCCTTGTTTCCCCTGTAATTGACAGACAGAAAAGTAACCACAGAGCAGAGAGCAGGAGGGATCTGAATAGGGAAAGACAGAAAGGAAGCAGAGGAAGAGGCTCTGGCAGACTTGGCCCTCGAGGAGGATTGGGGATTCTCAAGCATTACGAGTAGATATTTCAAAGGCTACAAAATGACATTGCTATTGTGTTCATGTCAAATACTCTTCCATTAGTCAGTTTGTTTAATCCCCAAAATCATTAACGGTTGCAGCTGCCTTCAAAGCTAACATTTATTGAAACCTATTATGTACCAGGCACAGTGACATTGGTATATGCACATTGGTACATGTTATCTACACGACCACCCTGAGAAATAGACACGGTATAATCTGCATTTCACAAAGCCCAGAGTGGCTGAATAATTGACCCCCAGCATCACTCTTTCCTTTGGAAGCCCCTTCCACAGCCTGGAAAGCCTGAGGGGGCTGTAAATCACGATCTGCATCACCACCTGACCCCAGCAGAAGGGGATGGCATCCAGGAGCCAGGATGGCCAATCAGAGACCAGCCTCCTGCCCCATACAAACATACTGAGTGCCTAAGATGCAGACACATGACCCAGGAAAGTCAATCAGGGATATCACAAGATTTACTAGAAGGAAGTTAAAGAGGTTTCTCTCTTTGATCGCAAGCCAAAAGAATGTGGACTTGGGCACTAGAGGTCATCTTTGGACTCCTGTGAGCAAAACCTACCTAAGAACAAGCTAACACAAATGAAGAATCAGAGCAGCAAAATGGAGGCACAGGACTAAGACTACATGGGCTAGTCTGGGACCTGGCTTTCCTGGAAGTGTACCACTTCTCTCTCGCCAGGTACAAGAGCCAACTCTTTCTAGTTTTGTTTAACCTAGTTGAGTCTTCTCTGTCAGTTGCAATCAAAAGAGATATAACACATCAGTAAAGGTAAAAAAGAAAGAAAAAAATGAGATCCAGTTGAAGCAAATGATGTCTACATTAACTTTATAGTAAATAAGGCTTTTTAAAAATAACTAACTACAAATAGTAGCACATTATTGGATTAAAAATGGATACAATTCCAGCCCTCCCTGGTGGCTCAGCAGGTTAAAGCACAGCACTAAGAAGCTAAAGACACTTCAGCATGACTTTGGTCCCTTCCCTGCCCTCCCCAGAGGTGATCCACGTGGTACAGCAGACCTCTCCTGACCTGCCCCTGCTTCTCCCCTCAGCAGTCTACTTAGTCGGCCTGTTCTGCTCCCCACCCTGTCTCTGGTGAATCCTCTCACCACCCCTGTACCTCTGTCCTGTACATCAGTTCTGTATGCATAAGTAAATAAATCTTTTTTTAATGGATACAATTCTATAATACAATATATTTTAAAGCCAGGAATTTCAACCTAACTCATTGAAGTTAAGAGTTTACATAGAAGAACGTTTTCCAGCAAAGGTCAAAAAGAAGCAGGTATGGAGCACACTAAAACCTTTTCTGAGAGTTTTGTATTGTTAAAATAACTATTTGCAGTCTGTGTGGCAATATGGAAATATCCTCAGGAACTGATTAAAGCACCTATAATCCCATTTCCAGGATTGTGACTCAAAAGACTCCCAAGGAAATTAATATCTAAATGGAGATGTTCGCTGCAATATTATTTACCATAGGTAAAAATAAGTAAATAAAAATAAAAACAATGTCAAAAAGTTAGGATACCACTGAGTATGCTATTGTTATATTGATCTCATTAAAATACGTAACTAGGCATACACAAACATTTGTTGAGTACCAACAATACTTTACTGAGTTCTTATTATGAACTACTTACTTTACATGCTTCATGTAAAACAGTTTAAATATTAGGTTGATTTTTTAGCAAACCCTTTTTTAGGTGCTCAATCTAAAGATGAACTTTTTAGTGACGGTGGCAAATGAAGGAAGGAAGTGTGTGGTGTGTTGCCATTGGGCAACACTCCACGCAGCAGCTGAGGGCCAAGGGTGTGGGGTAGGCGCACCAGGCCTTCGTGGGCACCATCTGCAGCTTCGGTGTCTTCTCCACTCATGTTCCAGGAGGAGGGGGAGGAAAAGCTTTCCTAAAGACTGCACCAGGGCTCAGCGCCATACTGGGGACTTTGTTTCCACAGTCTATAGCAACCCTTGCAATGACCCTCATGGGGAGATGTCACGATCCCTTATTTATAAGAGAATTCAGGGAGACTGCAAGATTGGCTCATGTCAGGGGCACAGCGGCTAACGCACAGGTGTTCAACAAGCCCACGAGCAGGAGAAACCATGGAGACCACGGGGTCAAAGCAAAGGATTTGCAGCTGGAAATGAGCTGGGGGACTTGGGAAATGAGGTAAAAGGATAATTGTGCTGTAAATAAAGGATGGGCTGGTACCTGTGCTCTAAAGCCTGGAATGGGGAAATAGCCATTATATATAAATGACTACCACTGTTGCCCTTAGAGTCCATGACAACACTACTATGATTCCCTCACCTTAAGGCCTTTAGTCAGGCATTATTATCCCTCTTGACAGATTAGGACACTTAGAAATCTCCTAAGTAGCACAACCAGCTTATAATCTGGTAGGGATCTCTTCTCTCTCCTGGACAGCATACAGCCGCTCTGGAGCTCAGCTCTCTCTACACCTGGACAGTCTGTGGCGTGTTTCCAAACTCTGAAAACAGAGGGGCCTGGGTGGTGTGACCTATGTGGCTGTGAGGGGCCTGAGGTTCCAAATAGTAACAGCACAGCTGGTGGGAGATAGAGGCCCAGCTCCCCACTAATTGTCCCCCTTTGTAGTGTTCAGTTAAGGACTCAGAAGAAACCAATCTTTGTGTCTTTTCATGGTTAAAATTCTACATGGAACAGAAACCTCAAAGCAGCCACCAAGCCAGTCTTTGTTGGGTTTCTAGGCAGTAGGGACGCTGCATCTCAACACTTAGCGCTCAGAGAGAAAGGGGCTCGGTTATTCAAAGGGGAGTTCAACAAGAGCCTTTTTCTCCCCAGTCCTTGCAATGTTGGACTCACTTTTAATCCCCGGAAGAAATGCTGGATCCCTTTTCTCCTCCACATCTCACTGTTGTTCTTGAGAGTTCAGTAACTGGTGGTGGAAGATTTTCATGAGTAGTTGGGCGGTCCCCACTTTCTACCCCATTCTGAAACAGTTTAGATTTCAGACCCTTGAAACCTTTCTTTCTGAAAAACCTCAACATACTCAGAAAAGTGTGTGTGTGTGTGTGTGTGTGTGTGTGTGTGTGTAAGCTCAAGTTTCTAGTACTAAGAAATAGAAGTTGTGGTTTCACAAACGAGTCTCAACTGCTTCCCTCCCAAAAAAGGCGCAGGCAGGATTTGAAAGATGCCATTCCATGGGAGTTTTTACTTGATGTACTTGTCCCAAGGAGCATATTTATCCTGGAGAAAAAGGCCTAAAGCATGTGTAGGTGCCTGAATTTTCCAAATATATTCTCCCAGGTAGGAAAGCGGCTATTTCTAGCTTTCTGAAGAATAAACAGCAAGACGTATTGCCTTTTCTGGGCCCCAAGTTGCCCTTCGACCAATCATCATCATCATCATCATCATCATCATCATCAAAACCATCCCTTAGAAGCAACTATAAATGTGCTGGGCCTGCCTGAGGCATGTGACATATTTTATTTCCTTCAACTCTCAGACAAGAGTATTGCTTGGCCCCATCTGTAAATGGTGAACCCAAGGTCCAAGGTCCCAAAGAACCACCAAGGTGCTGGTGGCAAATCCAGGAGTCAAGACCAAGCATGGACTCCAGTCTGAGTCCTTCCTGCCCCAGCCTCCTGTACCAGCCTGGGGTGCCCCTCCCAGTCCCTGGGCTCAGCTGCTGATAACACCCACAGCCTGCAGATTGGAGTGTGATGTTGAGGTGGGACATTTTCCTCCTCTTCCAGAGGCTTACTGTTGACACCCTACCCCCCCAGACTGTTCCCAAATAAATGTCCTCTGACCTCTTTCCTCAGACTCCATGGTTCCCCAGACACTCTCCTTTACCATTCCTCCAGTCAGATGCTCATAAAAACCCTGGGGTCCTGGGATCCAACAGTAACAATATTTAAAATGCAGCCATTTTCCCTCACCAATAAGGGCAAATACAATCTCTATGGAAAGGCATTTGCAATACTTAACGAAAGCTTTAAGCATATCTCTTTGTTTCAGGAAGTCTATTTCTAAGAGTTTCTCCTATAATATATAGGCACATATGTAGGTGGCATACAAATAAGGCTACTCATTATGAAATTCTAATAGCAAAAGACTGGCAACATTGAAATGCACATTTTAAAGATGGTAACTGTATCCAGAGAAAAATAATTCAGTCATAAAGAAAAATAAAGTGGATCTCACTGTACTGATACGGAATTACTTTCAAGATATATCATTAAGGTACAGAACTATATGCTGAGTGTATCTGTCAGGACCTGACAAGAAATGTGGGCAGCACAGTCAAATAAGGTGAATGATAATAACTTCTTGAAGGCAAGTTAATGGAGTGCTGGAGTCAGCTCTACCAACCACGAGAGCTGATTGCTACAATTTCAGAATTTTTGTGAGCCAGTTAATAAACAACTAGTAGTTTGAAATCGCCATGTTGGGAGAATTTACAACACAAACATAAGGAAAGGCTTGCAACCCAAGGTCTGATTTAGCTGATTTTACCTGTACACACCTGGGAGAATTAATGAAAATGCCAGGCAAGTTAAGGGAAGTCAGTCAGCCCCTGGGATTACCAACAGTGAGGAACTGTTAGCAACTGAGCCTAGAAGGGGCTAGACTTGAGAAGTGGTTGCCAAGTCAGACAGTGTAGCTAGAGGGGAGGGCCATAAGTCAAAGCCTCTGAGAAAGGAGACCCAGAGTCTGTCCTCAGAGTGCCTTTCTTCGTCAAGTCTTCCACCCACCTCCCAGTCTTCATGTATAGAAAAGGCTTCCGGGCAGATATAGACCCCTAAGGGACAGGTGCTGACCTCCACCTTGTGGCTGCTCAGAACAGGTCCCTGGAAGTGGCAAAAGTTTGCCAGGTATAACCACAGGGTTTGGAAATGGTCTGAACAAAGGCTTCACCTGAATAAAGACCTTCACTGAAAAGCAAAAACAAACTATTTATCAGCACCAAACCACATATGAAAGAAATCCTAAAGGGGTTACTGTAAAGCAACAGAGCAATGAATATCAAGGCAACAGATAGCAGTAAAAACAGAGAAAACATCTGATAAGATTCAACAACCATCTATGATTAAATACTCTAAACAGGGTGGGAACTGAAAAAAGTTAATGCAATATAATAAAAGTTATATGTCATAAACCAATAGCCACATTACTCAATGGAGAAAAACTGGAAGCCTTCCTCATTCAGTGCAGCAAAAGACAAAAGCCCATTATCACCATTTCTATTTAACTTGGGAATAGGCAACAAATAGAGCTGTCCAACAAAATCAGGAACTAGAGGAAATCCAAGTTGAAAAGTAAAACTTACTATTCTCAGACAATGTATACTATATATAGAAGATCCGAAAGACTAACAAAAAATTATTAGAAACAATGAATGAATAGAGCAGGGCCCTCCGCGGTGGCACAGGAGTTAAAGCACAGAACTACCAAATTATTGCCAGCTACTTTGGCCTGACTTCCATGCCCAGCCAGGGAGCTGACCCACATGGTGTAGCAGACCTCTCCCATCCTATCCACTGCTCCCCTCAGCAGTGTATTTCAGAGGATCCATCGGATCTGGTCCCCAGTCTGTCTCTGGTGAATCCTCTCAACTCCCATACCTCTGGCCTGTATCCCAGTTCTTGTATGCATAAATAAATAAATATTTTTAAATGAATAGAGCAAAGTGGCAGGTTACAGAATCAACATACAAAACTCCACAGCCTTTTCATATATAAACAACAACCAAGAAGCAGAAGAAATGGAGAATTCATAATTGCTTCAAACAGAACTAAATACCGTGGCATAAAACTAGCAAAGAAAGTAAAAGACCTGTATAATGAAAACTACAAGATATTACTAAATGACATCATGACATGAGGAGATGAAAGAATATACCTTGCTCATGTTTGGGAAGAATCAATATAATCAAAATTACTATACTTTTTAAAATTAAATACAAATTTAACACAAATTTAACCATAATACACTCAAAGAAACTGAACAAAAATATTGAAATCTATATGGAGGACATCCCTGGTGGCCTAGGGGGTAAGCCTCAGCACTATTACCACTAAGGACTAAGCTTGATCCCCACCCAGGGAGCTGACCCACATATGGTGCAGCAGACCTCTCCTGTCTGCCTGCTGCTCCCCTTAGCAGTGTTTCAGTAGATCCGCCTGTTCTTCTCCCCACTCTGTCTCTGGTGAATCCTCTTACCCCTCAATGTCCCTCCCCCGGCACCTCTGGACTACACAAAAATAAAATAAGTAGAACTTTTAAAAAAAAAAACTATATGGAACCACAAAAGACCTCAAATTGTAAAAGCAATCCTAAGAAAAAAGGAAATGAAAATATCATGTTACCTGACTTCAAACCTCACTATAAAGCAAGAAGATTAATAACAAAACAATATCAGCACAAAAATAGATGCATGGATCAAGAGAACAAACTTGAAAGTCCAGAAATAAACCCAAGTACAAACTAGCACCTAATCTATGATAAAGCACCTATGATCATAAAAAAGGGGAAAAGGCCGTCTCTTTAATAAATGGTGCTAGAAAATTGGAAAGTCATGAGTAAAAAAAAAAAAGAAAGAAAGAAAGAAAACAAAGCTGAAGTACTTACTAATACCATACACAAAAATAAACTAAGTAGATTAAAGACTTAAAGATAAGACCTACAACAATAAAATACATAGAAGAAAACACTGGTGATGTGTTTCATGATACCAATAAAGAATTTTTTGGTGATTTAATCTCTATAACAAAGGGATTAAAAGCAAACAATTGATATTACCTCAAGCTAAAATATTTCTATACAGCAAAAGAAACTACATGACAATTAAAAAGATATCCTGGCCCTCCCTGGTGGCACTGCAGGTTAAAGCACAGCACTAAGAAGCTAAAACCACTTTAGCATGAGTTCCCCGCCTGCCCCAGAGGTGACCCACACGGCGTGGCAGACCTCTCCTGACTTGTCAGTTGGCCTGTTCTGTTCCCCACTCTGTCTCTGGTGACTCCTCTGGCCTGTACCCCATTTCTGTATGCATAAATAAATAAATCTTTAAAAAAAAAGATATCCTACTGAATGGGAGAAAATATTCACACATTGTATAACTTGTAAGTGATTAGTAGCCAAGATATATTTTAAAACTCTTATAATTCAACAACAAAACAAATGACTAAATTAACAAATGGCTAGCATATATAGACAGTTCACCACAGAGGATATTCAGGAAAGCAAAAGACAAATGAGGAAATGTTCATTCTTCTAATAAGAGAGACACAGATTAAAACTACAATGAAATAGCTTCTCACACCTGTGAGAATGACATATATGAAGAAGACTCCCCACAGCAAGTGTTGGAGAGGATGCAGAGAAAAAGGAACCCTATTAAACTATTGGTGAAAATATGAACGGATAGAAACATTACTTAAAGCAATCTAGATTTACCTTTAAAAAAAAAATGGAAATACAGTATGGCCCAGTAATCTTCACTTGGGCATAAACCCACAGAATATAAAACCAACCAAAAAAGTTGGTTTCATATGTACATATGTTACACAATGTTCATAGCAGGCTAGGACATAGAACCAACTAAATGTACACTGATACATGACTGGATCAGGAGGATGTAGTATGGCCCCCCCTAGTGGTGCAATGGGTTAAAGTGAAGCACTGTGAAGCTACTCTCAGCCAGTGAAGCAAGATTTTGATTCCCAATCAAGGAAGTAACCCACCTGGTATGGCAGACCTCTCCTGACCCACCTACTGTTCCCCTTAGTAGTGTATTTCTGTAGATCTGCCTGTTCTGCTCCCCACTCTGTCTCTGGTGTATCCTCTAACCCACATACCTCTGGCCTATACCCCAGTTCCTATATGCATAAATAAATAAGTCTTTTTTTAAAAAGATGTGCTATAAATGTCATGATGGCATATTATACAGTCATATAAAAGGATGAAATGCAGCCAAATTCAACAAAATGGAGGGAATTTGAGAGTTATGTGCAGCAAAGGACAATAACATATCAGACATATCAGACAATTCAATAACAAAAAACACTTTCAGAAAATACTGGACATTAATAAACCTGAATTATGGGGGTGAAAGAAAGGTTCAGGGGACACAAGAAATGGGGAGGGAGTCTTGGTTATATTTTCAAGATTTCTATTTTTTTTCTAAAGCTCTCAAAAAAAGAAAAGACTTCATCTACAAATTCACCTGACACTTTACCTCCTGCTCCCTCACTCCCTTTCAAAGCTATGCCTGGAGAAGAAGAATTGCCCCGAGGAAGTCAATCCTAAAATCCCCAAGGCTGGATACACTTGTCAGAAGAAAACTAATCAGAGGCCCTTCGGTCAACGGCTACATCCATATGCTGAGTCCTGCAACAGGACAAAACGCCTAAACAGAAAACCATATCATATCTGGTCTACACTTAACAAATATCAAAAATACTCTGAAAAATATTAATTCATGGGCTTCCCTGGTGGCACAAGGGGTTTACGTCTCAGCACCATGAAGCCCAGCAGCATGAGTACAATCCCTGGGCAGGGAGGTGACCCACACGGTGCAGCAGACCTCTCCTGTCTCGCCCTCTGCTCCCCTCAACAGTGTATTTCAGTACATCGGCCTGTTCTGCTCCCCACTCTGTTTTTCCTTATCACTGAGTAGTACTCGATTATGTGGCTAGACCACATCTCTTTGACCTAATCTTCTATCAGTGGGTATTTAGTCTGCTTCCATGCCCTAGTTATTGTAAATAGTATTGCAATAAATATAGTAGAGAATGCAAGTTTTTGAGTGCCTCCCAGCCTTCAGTCCACACCTCCCCACACTATGACTTACCTGGCCCAGTGAAGCCTGAATAACCAGTGCATGCCTGCGCACCCAGAAACCCTGGACCCCATCTGCGTTATAAAGCCATCACTCCTTTCACCAACAGGTGGTGCTGCTTTCCACCTTTAGCCAGCTAAGATACCATATGGGAAGCCCTGCTCCTTAAATTAAGATATGTATCTCCAACTTCCCATTTTAACAACACCTACTTTAAAAACTGTCACTCCAGAGTCCAGGCTTCGTATTCAGTTGGCCTGATTTCAGTTACATTATATGTATACTCGAATTCTGTATTTGCTTTCTGGACTCTACACTGAAAGAGAAGGGAACTTCATTTTGGTATTCAAGTCGAGCCTAACACATGACAGCTGCTCTTTCTCTGCATGCATATTAAAGACTGATAAAGTGCTGGAATTATATTTTTATCTTAGTTAAAACTACAGTCCCTGTGAACTTATCATTCTCACTTATTTGACTTATGTTATAGCTGCTATAACCAAATCTGCTGTTTTCAATTTTAGCTGATAATTTTAAGACATTTAGGAGATAATGTTTTAAACATTTAAGAGGAGATAATCTGTTTAATGTTTTTCCCTAGTAACTAATGATAACAGGTTATGCATTAAATATGATGGTTTATTTTATTTTTAAGTTAAAAAGTGGTTAGAGGTAAGAGAGTAGGTGAAAATGAGTGAGAGAAAACCCTATGCAAGTTGAGATAATCCCCAAAATAGGGAGCTAATCAGACCATTCTTATTCTGTAACATTCATCATTGGCAATACTGTTCCACTATGGATAAATGTATATCCTACCAGGGAAAATAGAAGAAGAAACTCCTGAGGATGGGACGTAGCTTTAATGATGACTTTTCTACACTTCTCTCTCCATCATCCCCCTAACAACCTAAGGCCACAACTACAGTTTCTCTGTTCTCTCCTTTCCCTGGTCTCATCCATGTGACAAGTGTGTCTAGTTATGTCATGTCTCATGTATTAGAGACAGAATCACCGAGTGGCTGCAAATTTGGCCTCTTGAATTAGATTTATGTTCACTATTTGATTCTGCCACCAACTTGCTGTGTGACCTCTGGCAACTGATTTCAACTGCCTGAACTTCCACTAGCACCTCAGGATGACACAGCAGCGCGCACCTCCCTGGCAGCGTGAGGATGAAGTCAGGCGGCACAGTAGCAGAGCGCCCGGTGCACGGTAGCACTCAGTGCTTGTTCTCACCCGCGGTACACGTTATGCACTGCCCACAGTAGTTTGCAGCTCGCTCCAGGAGGCTTTCTACTACACACTGGTCCTGCACATTTCTCCACACACTACCAGCTAGTCCCGACCCCAGAGTCTGCACTTACTAGGCCTCAGCTGGAATGCCCTTCCTGTACCTCCCTACAGCTTTCTCCCAGCTGTGCGTCTCCTCAGAGTTCTCCCTGCAATCCCAGCTGCAGCAGCTTTCTCCTATTTTCCCCCACAGTGGCACCCTATTTATTTATTTATCACTCCTTACTACCCACTGTTATCTTAAGGATGTATTCCTTTTTATGACAGTGGTCTGTTTTCCCATCAGAATAGGATGGGAAGTTATATTTTTATCTTAGTTAAAACTATATTACCTATGAACTTATCATAGGTAAATTACTTATTTGACTTATGTTATAGCTGCTATAATCAAAACTGTTGTTTTCAATTTTAGCTAATAATTCAATTTTGAAATACCTAGGACTTAAGAGCAGACGACTTGTTAATGTTTCCCATAACCTGCTCCATAGGGTTCCCAGGCTCCCCAGCACAACACATATGGGGGGGGGCACTCCAAAAATGGCACATTGAATGAATGAGAGCTTGGAGCCTGCGATTCTGACCACTTGTTTGTTTTATCAGCCTATATTCTGAGCCCAAGCAGACCACCAGCACTTTGAGGGCAGGAATGGGGTCTTCTCTCACCACGTAGTCTTCAGCCAGAGCTGTGAATGCTCAGTAGGCTGAGTCAAGACTTGGGAGGAGGTGGGGAGCCACTGAAGAACTGACTGGGCCCTTCACGTGCTTAAACACACCACCACAGGGTAATTCCTGGAAATGATGGAGACACAATTCTGGCCCCTGCCACCCCAACAGAACCAGTGACCGGAGTCTCGCTGCTGGTGGCTACCCACTCTGGCGTGCCAGGTCCTCAGCAGCAGCCTCTTCCCCACTCTGCCCCAAGGACTTCCTCCTCTGCTGTTCCCCTCCAGTCTTGGACTGGAGACTTACCTCTAGACTCCTGCACTGCTCAGAGAAACTTGCCCTATCTCTATTCACTCCTGCAGTGCTCAGAGAAATTGCTCACACAGCTCTCTTTCAGAAAAAGAAATATGCACTCTAACAGGTACAGAGATCTCCTGGGGCTTCAACATTGTGATTCAGGCTGTCCCAAGGGTTTGACTGTGACATAAAATCATCTTTCTGGGGGTAAGACCCAAGTTAGGAATGTGCTCTGTTCTGCCAAGCCAGAAACACTCCCATGCCCAGGAGACCCCACTCAACACGCCCCTCTCAGAAGCGTGACACAGCTTCCAGTTCTGTGGGACTGACCCTCATGCTCCATCCCCTCTGCAGCCCAGGCTATGCCTGGGCCAGCTCATCGAGGCAAGCGCTAGCATGGTACATACACTATACCATGTAAACACATCAAGTCAATGTCCACATTCAATCACACCACATATTTGGCATCTTTTCTGTGGACTGCTCTGTTCCAGACATCGGTTAATCAGCTGGACAGGGCACTTGCCTCCACGTGGAACTTTCCGTTCATTTGGAGAGACAGACAAGGAATGGACAAACAAATAAATATGCCAACTACCCACAGATTTATACTACGTGAAGGGGGGTGATGAAGAGTAACTGCCAGCCAGGGAGGGTAGTTTTGGTCACCATCATCAGGCGGCCCACATCTGCCCACATCTGAAGAGCCGGATGGGCAAACACTCCAAGCAGATGGAAAAGCAAATGCAAAGCCGGAGGAGTGTCAAAGGCGCTAAATGGAGACCAGACTGCACTGGAACTGAGAGGACAAAGGAGGAAGAACTGGCACTAAGACTAAAATACCAGCCAGGTTGGCAGCGAGCAGATGATAGTCTTAACAACTACCTTTAAAAATTAAACGATGGGAGTGTTTTATTTTAAATGTAATGAAAAACTTTTAATGGGGTTCAGGCAAGGAAATTAAGTCATCTTTTACCCAGGAAAAACTGACTTAACATCAGGACAATGAATGAATGAATGAATGAATTGAATTGAATTGAATTGAATTGAATTGAATTGAATTGAATTGAATTAAACAATGTGAACATAAGTAACCTAGTGTCTCGATACTAAAGCCAATCTGAGTCCTTCAGTGATGTGGGGCAAGAAGTCTTAGACAGCCATACTCTAGGACTGTGAACTCCTCACCAAACAACACAGAGAACACAGTGAGTACCCCCCACCACTCAGAAAGGCCACGCACAGTGGTTCCACAGCACAGCTCAGCCCCTGTTGCTTAGTGCCAAACTGCAGCTAGAGACACCAGTGAGGAGAGATGGTTGATGTCATACTCCAGGTGACACCCCAAGAGCCCGGGTGAGGGCAGCACTGCACCGGTGAGGCCGGAGATCTCTGGCTGGCCCCGGGCATACCTTACACCTCTCCACCTGCTGCCCCCATCATCCGTTTTTGAGATGTAGAGGGAAAAGCCTGAGAGGAAAAGGATTTTCTCATGATAACAGAGGAACTCTAGACCTCTCAAATCTTGCCAAGAAAACAAGAATAGAAACCAGCTTCTAGTCTAACATACCCCCGTGTGTCATGGTTACAGCTCTTCCCCCACAAGATAGCCAGCCAGCAGACAAGCACACCTTTCCCCTACATCTGCCACAGCTGCTCTCCCCCAGCACAGCAGGACTATGCTTTCCACCCCACAACCTTGGAGGTGGCTGCATAGTGGATGGGGTGCCACATGAAGGGAGAAGGGGCAGAAGGAATATGACAAGTACTCATCCTGGCACTGAAGCCAGGGAGCCCTTAGTCCCAAACCTGGCTCTCTCTACTCTCTGCTCGGCCCATGACCTTGAACATGAGTCTTAATCTCCTTCAGCATTAATGTCCTCATATTTAAAAGGCAGATAAAAACAAGGGAGTCACAGACCTATACATTTTAAAAGTCATGTCTATTGGGGATTTAGCTCAGTATCCCACTCAGAGAAAGGCATTTCACAAGTAGTATTTATTTCAGTATGAAGGATGATGACTATGATGATGGATCCAACAAGGAAAGAGATACTGGCACTGAGCATCTTGGCCACGGGCATTTATGATGATCAGGCAAATGGACACGGGGAACATTAAAGCCAGAGAGCCTGGGATATTTTAGGAAGATTGTCTTTGTCCAGCACAAAGTTTTTTACATACTCCTCAAATTAACAGAAAATCCAGTCTCCCTGGATTCCCAACACTCCCCCACCTCCACCGCCACCCTGAGACTTCAAGAGCCACCTCCCAGCGCTTACCCAGGACACGCCTCTCAGTGGTAACAGGTGTTGCGGTGAGAGCTTGTGGCTTGGGCTTTGAGAGCTGGTGTTGTCACCGCGGTAACTCCACCCTCCCCACCTCAGTGCCCAGAGAGGAGATTGGGGGAGCAGAAAAGTATCGTGTGGCCAGGGCTTGGCAGAGTTTGAGAACCACTTACCTGTGGCTTTAGGGATGATTGGTGAGAAGACGTGACCAGGATTTCTATCTGCTCGTGACTGGCCCCAAAGCCAGCAGGGGTAATTAAGGACCTCTCCTCAGATTATGGCACCTCCATTTCCCACCCCACCCCACCCCATTTTATCTTCTAAGGTTACACGACCACAGAATGAGTGAACAGATACCCACCCAGCAAGCCCTCTGTCAATCAGGCACTGGGAACCCAGCAGAGCCAAGACCTGCTGCGGTGCCAACTTGTGGGCCAGTTCTCAGATTACTAGAGGTGGAGTATTCCCACCCAACTCCCTGTTCCCTTCATCCTTGCAGGGGAGGATGGGGTTGTGATGTGCACACATGTGTACATGTATGTGAATCACACGGGCAGATATACACGTGTAAAGGCCCAGCATCCAGGCATAAATCAATTCTCTCCTCAAATATCCTTTGAGCTTCAGTTATACCAGGCTAGAAATGGAGGGCACAGAAGAGTGTGGGGCAGAAAAGAAAGGCCTCATCTGTGGGTAGAGGTGAGCTTGTCATCTTTGCTCCCTGTTCCTCTCTAGGGGAAACTCCAACCCACAGACCCCTAGTCCCCCACCCATTGTCACTGGCATTAAGGTCATATGGGGCTACTGGGGCTTCTCTATTACACCCACCAGGAAAGAGTTATTAAATCAATGCATTCCAGGGCAGTCTGGTTTACTTCGATGATAAGGTGTAATCTATTTTTGTGACCTCACTTTGGACAGGCCCACTGAGGGGGTAATGAAGAGTTACCTCCCTTCCTGTCAGGACCAGCCATGCCCTTCCCGTGCACCCAGTGAGAGCTGGTTTGCATGCTTCTTTCTCTCACTAGTACCTTCCATCTATCCTGTTCCCCAAGATGCCTGTCACCTGGTCCCTGCTTCTCTTTTATTATCTCTGCTTCAGAAACACTCACTTTTCGTGTCCATCCTGGGCCCAGTAAACACAGCCTGGGCACTCTGCACGTGAAACCTAAGCATCGTTTCTGAGCATCCCAGATGGCCCCTGCTCTGCCCTTGTAATGCAGTATGGGGTGGGGGGGGGGTGGCGATGAGCAGAAGCTATGACTACCCACTCTGAATATCCATGCCTTCCATGTTTATTTTCCATCACACACAGCTAATCTGCCATAAAATACTATGGTGCTGCACCCATTCAATGACCTCCTGAGGCCGGCAGCACTGCACTCCTCCGGACCGGTCCTCCGGTTCTGAGACTCTGTTCAGGAGGAAGGTGGTGTGGGCGGAGTCCTCCCTCCTCTGCCCCACCCCCCCTTCAGATGTAAAGTGCACATATGGCTCATCTCCATCTTTGGGGGAGGTTCTGTCTAAAGTCCTCCCAAAGATTCAGATTGTATGACAAATCACGTTCTAGACTATCACAGTAAGAAAGGGCCAGGGCATTTGCATCATTACCCCCAGACAACAGCTTCATTAGGCTGAAAGAGAGGTTTGCAGCAGCGCTAGCTCCGCCACTGACCTGGGCCTCTCACTTCCCCATTGTCTGCTGGCTCTGAGGCGCTCGCTCCAAACCATATGGTCCGTTTGGGCATCTCACACTGCCTTCCAGGAAAAGCGGGCATGTCAGGCAACACTTGGGGCAAGCCTGAAGCCTGACCGCAAGCTGCCAGGTGCTATCCTGCCCCAAAGTGGGGTCAAACAGGGCCAGGAGAGAGAAACCGCCCAAGAGCAGTGGGCTCTGAGCTATTAAAAGCAGTGTGTGGGTCCAAGGGGTAGGAGAAAGGCAGCCGAGGTAAGAGCCTCGGCGGGCATTTGCCCCCTCAGAGCAGGCAGACGGGTGTCCCCGCATGGTCTGACAGCATGCCTGACATACCCCTCCCTTAGTCCATTCCCAAAACCTGAAAAGCAGGACGTTCCTTTCAAGGGAATACCCTGTGATGGGTTTAAGAAGGCTGGGGGACAGAGCCAGGTGGCAACGTTAATCCCTATCTCTTCAAAATCCCATCTCTTTGAACCCCCACTTTGCTTCAAGTCTTAGCAAGATTCCAAACAGATGGAATGTACCTAGAGGCAAGCACAGTCACAGGGACCTGATGGGGGTAGGGAGCAGCACTCCTGCCCAGAGAAGCCCCTGGCTAACACACGGTGCCTGGAGCTGCAGCCTCGGTTATCTTTCAAAAATGGGGTGAAGTAGACCCCACCCTAATGATTCTTTAAGAGGAAAGAAAACATCAACTGTGGTGGCACAGCCCTCCACTCAGCCAAAGTAGTGAATCAGGGTCAGGATTAACATTTCCAACTCCACCAGACTTTCTGACTCAGATCTCCAGGCTCTCCTGGTATTACTATCCTTGGGATTATTACTTCACTTGCTGCAAACCAGATTCTAAAATCGAATAGTTTACAGTTTCTTCCTGTTTGCCCCATTTGGGGAATTTGTAAAGCATGTTGGGATGACGTTTAAAGTCAATTCCATTTAATATTTCTCTTCCCCCTCCTATCCTGCGCCAGGAGGTGGTGAGAGGACTGGCGACACGGTTCCTTTATTCCCGCCCACGCCTGTTCCTAATTCCTGGTAATTTATCCCATATTAAAACTTCTTTAAGTAAGAATGGACAAGCATCAGCACCTGCTATGCAAATGCGGCCAAATCCAGCCCGGCCTCGGGGCGTGCGCGCCCGCCCGACCGCGAGCGGCCATTCAGCGCTCCCTAGGCGCCCGGCGCGGCCCTTCATATGGAAACCCGGCCGAGGTCCTGACAGATTGCGACGTGTTCCTCGGGTCCCGGGGGCGGGGGCCTGGCGGGGAGGGGACCTAGTGACAGAACGCCCTCCAGCCTCGGAAAACGCCCCCGAGGGGACTATCTGCAGTTCTACACTGGGTTTTCTTCACTCATACTGTTTCGTTGAACCATTTTTTAAATTTTTTCTTAATGAAACGCCATGTTTTAATACTGACACCTATATCCCCGATCTCCCCCAATTTTCTTCCTTTTTCTTCTTCCTGACTCGCAGAGTGGCTGGCGTGTCCTACGCGCAACAGCGTCTCCTCACGAGCCCCGGCACCCCTTCCGCCCGCCCCCGCTCTCATGCTGGAGTGGTGATCAGGGAGAACTGATCAGACCTTGCCCGGGGTTTCAGGAACCGGGCTGAGGTGGGACAAGTGGTCGTTTTCTGTCCAGGATTGTGGCGCGTACGCTAGACCGCGGGAGGCAGGCCCGGGTCTGGCTTGGCGGCGGTGGTCCTGCGGGTGACAAGGATTAGTTGGGTGGGCACTTTGAAGCCATTTCTCGCCTCACGTGGCTGGAGGCCGCGGCACAGTCACCTCTCGTGCGGCCCTAATCCCCTCACGCGGCGAGGAGCCCCTGCGGAGAATGGCACCAGGCTCCCCCGGGCCGCGCTGGCCCGGCCGCCGGCCTACGCGCTCGCCACTACTGCGCGGGTAAGGGACGCCGCGCCAGGAAGGCGCGTCTGCTGAGGTTCGAGAAGACCACCGACGTCCAGCCGAGGAGTCTTTATTTGTGGCTCCATAAAGAAATGGAGAAACGCCGGCATCCCCGGCCACTGCAAAACCCCGGCTGCGGCTAGGGGGTTGGGGGAGGCACCGGGAGCGGCCGGCGTCCCAAAGAGATGCAAAGTGATAAATACATTGTTTAGCGGCCGCCCGCCCGCTCTGTCCCTTGGGGGCATAGAAAATGAGGCACTTTCTTCCCCCTTTAACTCGAGGGGAGTACCAATAATTCATGTATGTTATAATTCTTCATTGCCCCTAGGTAGTCTGGGAAAACTAGAAGAAAAGAAAATGCCAGAAAGTTATGGTAAAACTTAAGATGCGGCCGAAGTCGCTTTCTTTGCCCCTGCTGCGAGTGTTTGAATAAGAAGAATGCCCTGGACTGTAACAAGCAAAAAGAATGAAGAAGACAAAAGATTTCCAGAAAAAGGTTTAGCTAGAAGACAAGGCAAGTGAAACTGAAAGGAGAAAAAAAGCATTTACAATGGAACAATAAGTGTACTAATCGCTTTGATATATTATACAAGCCCAAAGACCCAAAACATTGTGTAATTATTTATAAATGACTTCTCCACTCCTGTGTATAATGCAGAGGAAAGAATAAAACTGCAGGCTACTCTCTAAACTATTTCTAAATAGACCTGGTTCAAAAGAAGGCAGAAGTGTTTAAAATAAAATAATTAATGGTGGATTTTATGGTTGTCTCATTAAAACATTTTAATTACTACAAACAAAATGCATTTGTGTTCGGACCCAACATGAATTTATGTAGCCCTGCATTAAGGTAGAGAAAAGCAAAAGGAAACCACTTCAGCTATGTCTCCATTCTCTGTTTGTTTGTGAATTCTCTCTATAAACCACTAGTGAAATTCCATTAGGATAAATTTCACTGCGACTTCCTTTGTACACAGAAGAGAATACCCTCATGCAGTTTTCCCACACTTGATCCACAGCATCTGGAGGGTGGGGGAGGATGGCAGGATGTTTTTAATCTCAGCTGAAGAGGTTCTTAAGGGTCCAAAAAGTGAAGGAGTCAAAAATGACACTACTCAACAAAACACTCTGGCTTTGGCACTGTCCGGTGGCAGGTGTCGCTAGATCTGATGAGCTAAAGCTAGCAACAGCAACACCAGGCTGAGCCACTGTTTTGTTTTGTTTTAATCTGAGTCTAGAAGAGTTCAAAATATCTGTGAACACAAAACTCAGAGGCTTTGAAGAAGGTTCCAGATTGGTTCGTAGCCTCAAGCAGCTGATGTGAAGATGATTCCGGGCCTCTCTGCAGAGGAGGGGGTGGGGTTGAGCACCCTCTTTTGCCTGCTCCCTCTTCAGTCAGGGCCTGCACCCAGTGTGCACACCCCCTCTGCTTCCCCCACTCTACTCTGGGCACAAAAAAGACATTGTTTCACCCAAGACAGGTCCAAACTGCAGACACACTTCAAACCTTGGGTCAGTCCAAGCACATTCTCTTGGGAAGAATTTATCTGGTTGCAGAATTTTTCTGTGTTTGGGGATGGCATTTCTTACACAGCATTAGAATACAGCAGATCTGCACCAGACCTTCCACTAGAGGCCAAGATTCATCTCACACGTAGGCAGATTGTACACAACCAAACACATCAGTGCACAATGCCGCGGACTATTCAAGCAGACATCTCTGAGGTGGGAAACGCATACAGCCGGCACTGTATTTAGCAGGGCAGGGGCCGAGGGCGCCTCCACGGATTTCTAGAAACCATGGATAATTTGCCATTTTCCTTGCTCTGTCACTGAAAGACCCCTCTGTTTCCCCCCTCCTGCCTTGTTTCCCCCCTCCCTTTTACCCCCCTTTCCACAACTGTCATGGGTCATCAGTAAAGAAAATAGGGAATTGTTTCTCCTTTCCATTCCCCCAACCCCACCCTGCTTCTCTTAGATGGAAACGCATATCTGCGGGTGTATTTAGCAGACTGAAAGGAACACAGCGCTCTTCTGTGTCCAACATCATCCTTCATCCCTTCCTCTTGAGTAACCACCTTTTTCTTCCTATTTTCTAAAAAGATTACGAAGTTTTCTTTTCCAAATGTCACCCACTCAACCAATGCCATCCCCTGCCCCAGGTAGCTCCAGAAAGAAAATAATGGAAGTTGAGCAAGTTTGTTAGAGAGAACAGCTTTACCTGGTGCAAAAATCCCAGTCAAGGCTACAGCTGTGGGCATCCATGTCACCCAGCTCAGCGTGGTATCCTGCCTGAACCCTAATACCTGGACTTTGTAGGGCACCTGCACTAGTCACCTCCCATACTATAAACTGCACCTGAGAGTTCTGGGGGACTGTAAAAACAAACAACAATCAAAAAAAACATCACCAGGGCCCTCCCGGGTGGTGCAGCAGGTTAAAGCACAGCACCAAGAAGCTAAAGCCACTTCAGCATGAGTTTGATCCCCACATGGCGCAGCAGACCTCTCCTGACCCGCCCACTGCTCCCCTCAGCAGTGTACCTCATCAGTCGGCCTGTTCTGCTCCCCACTCTGTCTCAGGTGAATCCTCTCACCGCCCCTGCACCTCTGGCTTGTACCCCAGCTCTGTATGCATAAATTTAAAAAAATCTTTAAAAGAAAAATATCAGACCCAAAAAATTCAGACCCACTTGTGGATGCCATGACACTCTTGAAATTAATATTCTGTCTGACCAACTGGAGAATAATACAAATGGGCTAAAACAACTTGGGAAAGAAAGTAGGAAATGTGGTGGTATCTCCCCCCCAAACCCCTGCCACCACCTGCAACACTTCCAGCTCTTATAATTCCCATCCCAGCCCTCAGATTTACAGAACACCAGTCCCTCAGCCTCGATCCTGTCACAGCATCACTAAGGGAGAGCTTGTTCAACTTCAGTCCTATGTGTTTCTGATAATGGAGAGGGAAGATGGAAAGGAGACCATCTGGCTTAGCCTTCCAGTCACAAAAGGGATCTAAGTATGTGGCACTCACTCCAGTGAAGTCACACAGTGTCACTGACAGGACTGGAGATGTGCCACCACAGATTTGAATCTGCCCTCATCCTTGAATCTCTGTAATTTGGTGCTCATTTTGAAATCCCAAAATTGTGAATAGTAGGTTGTAATTTTTTGTGTTGATTGCATTAATTTATTATAAGTAAACATTTCTAAGTTGTCACTGCCCTCTCCTATGTTGCCCTTTTATTCATTAAAAATGTATACCAATAAACTCAAAGAACCTAGAGGCACCAGAAGTCTTGCTCACCCCCTAGAGACTCTCTCTCCCATTGCTACAGAACACCAGCTCCTTCATCTGTGTGGTGATGTCAGGAAGGTTCTCTCTTTTTTTTTTTTTTTAAAGATTTATTTGTACATACAGAACTGGGGTACAGGCCAGAGGCTCAGGGGCGGCGAGAGGCTTCACCAGAGACAGAGTGGGGAACAGAACAGGCAGATAGACGAAGTACACTGCTGAGGGGAGCAGCGGGCGGGTCAGGAGAGGTCTGCCACGCCATGTGGTCACCTCCGGGGCAGTCGGGAATCGAACTTATGCAGAAGCGGCTTTAGATTCTCAGTGCTGTGCTTTAACCCGCTGCGCCACCAGGGAGGGCCAGGAAGGTTCTCTTACAGAACTAAAATCGCCTGCTTCCATAACCAAACCTCCAGGGCTGCCCAGAAAGGTGTGCACCATGTGGCCTTGTATGGACTTCAAGGGTCCCTCCTTCCATTTGCTCTGCCAATTGCCATCAGGCAGGCAAAGTCACAGGAGAAACCCGTCTCCACATCACTCAGAGCACCTCCAAGCTGTCACCAAAACATGTCCAACCTGCCTCAGAGGCTTAGAAAAACATGGGGTAGGTGGGATGATGGATGCTAAAGCAAGATATTTGCTCTAAACAGGGTGCTAAGAGGCTCTACTCATCCATCAATACTAACTTCAGCACCCTTTCCAGAGATTATGATTCTGGAAATTATGATTATGATTCCCACCATCACTGCCACCTGAGGTGACCACATAGTGAGAAAGTCTGGCTAATTCAGTCCCTCCGAAGGAAAATCTGTGCCCCCCACATGTCCCCCCTCAGCAGATTGGCAGCTGGATGACTCACACATCAGCCATCAGGACATCTGGTGCCACTCTAGCCACCTGGGCACCTGCTGTGGTTGGATGCCCACGTTGACTATTACTGTGCTCCAGGAGCAATGTGCTTGCACTTTATGTGCCAAGACATCTGGGGGCGGGGTGGAGAGACTTTCCCCTTCTCCAGAGAGGGTACATATTCTTCTAAAAAGGACCCATCTTTTCCTCTCCTCTATCAGGGTAAAGGTGTGAGCTTGCTCCAAACAAGTCTGAGCCTGGGCTACCATCTCTCCCCAGGGTTCAGCTCCATCCTCAGTGGGTTAAGTGTAGGAGGGGCACCTCCAAGCCTCAGATTCACTTTCAAAAAGCACAAGGGGAAGGAGGTCCAGGAAGAGCTGCCATGTGTACTGCCAAGAGCCAGGAGAAGACAGGGCAAGTTAAAATGCCTGCCTGGCCAGTCACTAAGATTTGGGTGGAAGAGACTGTCAAACTACCTAGTTCATAAGATGCCTTTGTGCACCCTTCTCTGAACAGATGCAGTTCCACATCAGGGAACAGGGAACGTGGCTTGGGGGCAAGGCGAGATTTTAGCCCCTACTTGTCTGGATGCCTTTGCGCAGTAAACCATGGACCTGTGTGACAGCCATGCTCAGAGAGAGCAGAAGGAGGGGCAAACAGAAAGGAAGAAAAAAGGCCACCAAGGGCATTCAAGGCCCATTATTTCCTTCTTCCCAACCAGCACAGATGCCCCTTTCAAACAGCCCCTCAAGTTGCCGCCACAATCATCTCCAATCTCCCTCTGCCTAGTCTAGTCACACCCCATCCATTTATCTGCTCCAATCCACCTCTGCCATGGACCTTCCCTGACCATCCCTTTCCCTTTGAGGGATACAAGATGTTTTTCATCTTTGTGTCCTTAGTGAATCCTCAGTGTTGGGTTACCATTCTATGGCCTCCCCAAAGTCTCAGGCCTTGCCTTACTCTCCTGGCACAGGGAAGGATGCCATGAGTGACCATTTGTTTATTGCTTGTGATAGAAAATACAGCAAGAGGGCTAAAAAGACCATTGAGCCTGGTCCTAGTTTGACCACCAGGGATTTCTGAGACAAGCTGGAGAAAAGACTTCTCCATTTCTCACCTCAGTTTTTCATGCATGAGGTGCAGCGGAGGGATGAAGTACCCCCAAGGGCACTATCTACACTGTATATATCTCATAGGCATATGAGATTCAAAACCAATGGCCTCCATCAGCAAAGTGTCTACCCCTATGACCCCAGAGTTTAAGCAATGGTTGGCCCAGACAGGCCAACGTAGCTTGCACACCGTGAAACAAGAACCATAAGTCTCTATGTGTGGGAAGCCTGAGTGTTTAACTTGGTGTTTTATGCAGTAAATCACAGACATCAAACCTGGCCAATTCAAACAAAAAGTCCTACTGGTTTTTTTCTTTTCTTTTCTTCTTCTTTTCTTTTCTTTTCTTTTCTTTGTTTGTTTGTTTGTTTGTTTGTTTGTTTGCATTCAATGGGAAGGCTGGAGAACCACACGTAGGGGAAAAAGGAGGAGGGCAGAGAGCAGAATCACATCTGAAGAAGTAGTAGATCAGGGCACCCACTGACTCCTGGACACTTTCATTCCATGACTCAAGCACATTCTGAACTATCAGAAGCTCAGAGGCCACAGACCCACTAACATCATATGGCCACACCCTACTTCTGGGAATGGGAAAAGGTGTTCACACATTCAAACTCCTCAGTGGAAAAGCTCTTCATACACAAGTTAGTCAAACTATGACAAAGGGCCCTTGACAAGACCCTATTCCACAACCAGATTCTTTCCTCCAGGAATTTGAAGCAGGGATTGCAATGTGTTGAATAATGACTCCCCAAAAGACACATCAGTATGTCAACTTACTTGGAGTAGGGTCTTTATAGCAGGATTTGGGTATTTCAAGATGAACTCACCCTGGATCAGGGTGGGCCCTAAACCCAATGACCAATGAGTAAGAAAAAGAAAAGAAGAAACAAAAATGCCAAGGAAAAAGAGGCAGAGATTGAAGTGGTGCCACTACATGCCAAGGACTGAAAGGACTGCCAGGAGCCACCAAAAGCTAGGGAAGGCAGGAAGGAATTTT
Source organism: Condylura cristata (assembly GCF_000260355.1). Taxonomy (NCBI): domain Eukaryota; kingdom Metazoa; phylum Chordata; class Mammalia; order Eulipotyphla; family Talpidae; genus Condylura; species Condylura cristata. Next base: position 26,266,503 of record NW_004567122.1, on the reverse strand, counting down.
CCCTGAGAGTATCCAAAAAGGAGTCATTCCTTATTGACTGACCATGAACCTGGCCTCCTGAAATGTGAGAGAGTATCTGCTGCTTAAGCCCCATCACTTTTGGACATTTATTATGACAGGGGCTCTGAGTTGTCACTGAGTCAAGGTGAAAGGAGTGTACTGAAGTCGCAACGAAGCAGGGAGAGAAACAGACAAGACACAGTGAGGACCCCTGGGCTCCTGCAGATTTACACAAATCCCAGCAACCCTTGGGTCTCTGAGATGCCTGCTACCATCCAATACTTTCCCTTTTTGCTTACACTAATGAAAATCACTTTCTGTGACTTCTAACAAAGCCTTTATATGATATGGCCAGCCTTCCCCCAAGGTTGAGAATAAGTGTGGGGTGCAGATGTTGGGGAGCAGGAGGTCTAGGTAGAGTCTGCTGGGTCAGAAAGCAAACTGATCAAGCTAGTCAAGACTCACTGCCTCCACACAGAACCCTCCAGGATGGAAACAGCATCCTGGTCAGTCAGCTTTGAGGGCAGTAGCAGACACCACAGCCAAGACCCACCCCAGATGTAGCAAGACTTTCCAGAAAGGTGTTCGTTTTGCTTTTAACCAGTCTCCATAAGCTGGTGCTGTTCCTGAGTGATCATTTCCCCCTAAGTACAAAGTTGGGTGGGGGGTGTCTGAGCTTCAATTGATCAAGAGCATTTATTGGTGACAGGAGAAAAGTGACTCCTGAATAGGCTCCTACGTATGGCTGGGAGGAGACAGGGAGGGGGCTCCACTGGATGCTGACTACCCTCTTTCCAGAGCCAGTAAAGCCAGGTGTCCTCCCTGGCTCACAGTCCAGGGTGCCACAGAGGTGGCAAGGGCTGCTACAAAAGGGATGGGAGTGGGGGCAAGGGGAGACACGAGGGCTTTGGTCTGTGTTGTAGGGGAGTGGGGTGGGGGAGCCAGGGGGACAAGACGCCAACCAACTTAGGAAATCAGCCCATTGGTTCTTCTACTTTTCACCACTGCTCCTCTAACTCTCACCCTCAGGTGATGGTCAGCAGAGACATTACACTGTTTCTCCGACTCGTTGGAGAGGAAGGCGGGGAGGAAGGGCATAGCCCTACTCTGTGCTCCACGGTCCTCCCCAAGCCACTCGCAATACTGCTGGTGTAGAGTTTACCTGGCTTCCGACGACACTGCATATGGCAACGATTCACCGGGTACCCCACTACAAAAGTCTCGCCCAGCCAAGTGTCCCACAAACACGATCTCATGTCGTTCTCAATTGTGCAGACTTGTGTCCCATTTTACAGACGGAAAAAATGAGGTTCAGAAAAGTCAAAATCATTCAGCAGCGGGAGAGGATGAGAACCCAGGCTCCCGACTGTCTCAGTTTTCTGCAACTCGCTGAACCACTCGCATTTTCCAGCCGGCGCCCCGCCTCCCCATCCCGAGCCAGCAAGGGGCGCCCCTCCCGCCCCCGGAGGAGTGTGCCTCCGCCACTAATCGCCCGCCGCCCCCCAGCCTGGGTTTCACTGCCTAGAGACGCCCCCACCGGCTTAGCCTGGAGAGGGCTCCTGGGGCCCGGCGACGCCGCCGATTGGCCCGCGGTAATTACGGGCACGCTCCGGGTGGGGGGAGGGGCGGGGGCGGCCCCCCACAAGCATAAATTATGCAAATACCCGGGCGCCGCACGGGGCTGACCTGCCGCCTAGCTCCATTCAACTGGGGCCTGCTTCGGGGGCGGAGGTGGCAGGAAGGAGGGGGCGCCCATTGTTGCGTTGGGTACTTAAGGGGTCCTGAGGCCGGTCGTGTGCCACACTCGGTGCTCACACGAGCTGATCTGATCGCCGGCGAGATCACTCAGGAGACCGGCCCCGGCGCGTGGCCCCTGCAGGCGAGGCGAGGAGGTGAGGCCAAGTTCCGGGGGTGCCCTTCCAGGCTTTTGCGCTCGCAGCAGGCGCAGAATAACCTCGGGGCGATTCTAAACTAAGTGCCCCGGCGGTCCTATCTTGAGCTCGGGCTCTAGCCCTCCAAGTGCCCTTTAAGCCTTCCGTCGGTCAAACACTGCGCAACGATGCCAGCCTCTCTGGAGACCTGCCTCTCCGACCTCGACTGCTCCAGCAACAGCAGTAGCAGCAGTGACCTCTCCGGCTTCCTCACTGACGAGGAGGACTGTGCCAGACTCCAACCTCCAGCTTCCGCTTCGGGTCCATCAGTGGCCGCCCGCAGGGCTGCACCCGAAATTCCCGGGACGTCAGACGTCGCAGAGACTCAGGACGAGGAACAGGAGCGGCGGCGCCGAAGGGGCCGAGCGCGAGTGCGTTCCGAGGCGCTGCTGCACTCGCTGCGCAGGAGCCGGCGCGTCAAAGCCAACGACCGCGAGCGCAACCGCATGCACAACCTGAACGCGGCGCTGGACGCGTTGCGCAGCGTGCTGCCCTCCTTTCCCGACGACACCAAGCTAACCAAGATCGAGACGCTGCGCTTCGCCTACAACTACATCTGGGCTCTGGCAGAGACGCTGCGCCTGGCAGACCAGGGGCTGTCTGGGGGCGGTGCCCGGGAGCGCCTCCTGCCGCCGCCGTGCACTCCCTGCCTGCCCGCGCCCGCAAGCCCCGCCAGCGACGCCGAGTCCTGGGGCTCTGGTGCAGCCGCTTCCCCCTGCGCCACCGCCGCCTCGCCACTCTCTGACCCCTGTAGCCCAGCCGCCTCGGAAGACTTCGCCTATGGCCCCGGCGACCCCCTTTTCTCTTTCCCTGGCCTGCCAAAAGACTTGCTCCACAATGCACCCTGTTTCATCCCTTATCACTAGGCTCTTTTTGGACGCCGTCATCCTCCCCCCACTCCTCCAGGGAACTGGCAGTAGATGGGGCTCCAGATCCCAGTCCGGACGGAGAGAGAAAGCAGGCGCTTTAAAGGGTGGGGGATACCTGAGCCGCTTATTAGGCCGCAGAACCCTCATGGTGGCTGCCACTTGGTCTGTTTCTCCAGCCCTCAACCCTGAGCCCCTCCTGCCCGCCCCTAGACGGCCTTTCCTTTTGCACTTTCTGAACTCCACAAAACCTCCTTTGTGGCTGGCTCAGAGCTGACCCCAGCCACCACTTCAGTGTGATTTAGAAAAGGGACAGATCAGCCCCTGAAGACGAGGTGAAAAGTCAATTTTACAATTTGTAGAACTCTAATGAAGAAAAACGAGCATGAAAATTCGGTTTGAGCCGGCTGACAATACAATGAAAAGGCTTAAAAAGGAGAGACAAGGAGTGGGCTTCATGCATTATGGATCCCGACCCCCACCACTGCAGGCTTGCTCTAGGAAGAACCGGAGCCTCTTGCATAGCTATTCAGGCACCGGGCTGGAGAGTACTTTAATTTATTCAAGATGCTTCATTCATATGAAAATGTATTTTTGTACATAAAAAGTTTATTCTATTATTATGACCTATTAAAGTTTACATTTTTGTACTGCAGATGTTTCATGTAAATAAAAACTAAGTAAAAAAAATAATAAGCCACCAAGTTTCTTGTCTAATGTTAATGTTTCTCTGTGGTTTTTCCTCCCTTCCTCTGGCAGCTCAACCACTAACGTGAAACACTATCTCCACCCACCTCCAATCCCTCCAGTCCTTTCAGAAACAATTAAAAAATAAAATGCACCTGACTTCCACCAGAAACGGATAAAGACAGACTAAGGCATTTGGGATCTATCATTTCCTTTCACCTTGTAAACACAAGGGAGATCTTTCAGGCTCCCCATAAGCCAATTAAGACTTTTTAGTGGGGAATTAGCCCCGGATACACAGCTACCTGTAGAGGTAGGGGCGGTGAGAGTCTTTCTTTTGAGGAACTCCACATCAGCTGGCTCTGTGTTTCAAAGAGAGGGGATTAAAAAGATCAATACAGTGTGACCACTGGCTAGGAAGTCCCAGTGACAGGTGGGCCAGGCTAGGCAAGCAGAAGGGTCCACTCTTATAACAGCCTATTTAGAAGGGAGAATTGATTTGTAAACAATGCCTCCAAATTATTGTCCATTGAGGCTGGGATCACCCTGGCTGTGAGGTGTGGGATGAATTATGTTGCTGTGGTGTTCCTGGGTGGGGTGTACAGCTGCCTAAAATTGTGAGCTAGGGACCCTGCACCCCTCTTCTCCTCCCCACACATGCTGTGCTCACAGTGGGTGAAAGGAAGTGTGTGGAGAGTTCAGGCCCTGGCTTGCTCAACCAGTCCTTAGGGGGACAGCCAAAGCCTACATTTGTTGCCAGAGAAATCATCCACTTAAACTCAGTGGGGATTTTCTGATGCAGTGTTTCTCTGTTATCTGACAATTAGTGAGCAGTACTGGCCAGCAGTGGCTTTTGTTTTAAATTTCAGAATATGCATAATTACCAGAGAGGGAGCTCTCCTGAAATGCTGTTGCTGCCTATCCTCCCAGCTAACAAGTTACTTTCATGAAGAACAAAATTTCTTTCCTTGGTAAAATTTTAGAAGGAAGAGGTAAAAATGATTTAAGAAAAAAAATTAGTATTCTATAGTATTCTAGAAATCATACCTGTTTAGGAGGTAAATAGTAGCAGGGAGAGGCTAGAAGTTTGGTCACTAAGAGCATTTTCCAGTTGTGGACGTACTTTTCTTCTTCATACATGTCCTAGTGAGTTCGATCCACAGATTTACATGCTGAGTCCCCAGCAGAATTCACTAAACCCTGCCATGGGCAAGGAACCCTCTCTCAGATACAAAGGATCATCCTCAGGTTATAGAAAGTCATATGCCTTCTCTAACGGTCCTACAGCAGAGACAGAGTCCTCCAAGAAACACTTCAGAAGTTGCAATGGTATGGAACTGGTAGTTTCTGCTATGAGCACCAAGGAAGAAGTTGTGTCTCTTGAATGGCCTGCCTGAGGCCCCACTCTGTTGTGTGTAGCAGAAATTAGTATACTCTACTAGGTTTGCCTTTCCTGAAGCAAAACACAGGAAGGAGCTACCTCAGATTTTCTGCTCTCCCATGTTTAGGATGCTTGGCAGTAACTCCCTCCAGTTTTCTGAGGGGGTGAGAGGCAGGTCCCCTCTGGAGACTCTGCTCAGCCGTGGTGTAGGTGCACGTGTCTGGGCCAGAAGAAAACAGCCTATTATGTTATCATTGTCTAAAAGCCTTGCAAAACCACCAGCAAACAAATACCCCCAAACAGCAGCTGCAGAGGGACTTTGTCTCACACAACTAACTGCTTTATAACAGGCACTGAAAACAGAAATGTCCTGACCCCAGAGACTCAAGGAGAGCAAGATGTATTCCCAACCATGTTGCCAAAATAGGCTCATAACTCAAGGTACAAGGCCCAGAGCACCTTTCATCTAAATAAACATTTCAACCACAACCAGTGACTGAGGGGGACATGTCAGAGGGGTGTGTGTGGCGATGGCATCTAGGCCCAAAGTACCAGTTAATACTTTCTTCCTAGAGTCCCCAAGTAGGGGGAAAGAAGCTGATTTAAAATGGTCACCACCAGGAGCCTTTTCCTTCCTGTAGCAAACTGTCCTTCATCCACTGGTGTCTGTGAAAGCAGGCTGGGAGTTACTAGAATATTCTAACCAGTTACAGAGCATAGAACTTCCCACTGGCTGACATGTTTAATTATGTCAACAGCATCTACCTGGGGGGAAGATCCTCATGTATTCTCTACCTTGATCTTCTTTGCCACTTTCCTCATGTAATATATTTTCACACACTGCTTCCAGACCCTTGATAGATCAGGCAAGAGAAGATTGAGATGGCAGGGTAAAGTGAAGGATTTCATTCATTCTACTATTTCTTTAATGAATCTTTTTTTGAATTCCTGCTGTGTGCTCAACATCCTGCTGGGCACTGGGTGACCAAGACGAAGTTCTCATCCCACAGGAGCTTAAATTCTGGCAGGGAAAGACAAACTCATGACAGATTTTGTAAATGGTGGGAAAGTAAGATGAGGGAACACGGATGGCAGGGTGGGGGGGTGCCCTTTTTGAAAAGATGGGGAGAGGGATTCAAGGAGAGCAGAGGTTCAAAGGCAGACAGAAGGATAAGAGATTCTGAGGGGGCGGCCCCCCAGGGAGAAGGCACCATGAGGGGGTGCCCTGGCCATGGAGTAACAAGGGGTGACCACATGGAGACAGATAGGCAGGGCAGTGCAAATCATAGTGAGCTTTACAAATTGTTCTAAGGACATCGAGTGTTTTCTTTTCTTTTTTTTTTTTTTAAGATTTATTTATTTGTGCATATATAACTGGGGTACAGGCCAGAGGCTCAGGGGTGGCGAGAGGCTTCACCAGAGACAGAGTGGGGAGCAGAACAGGCTGACTGATGAAGTACACTGCTGAGGGGAGTAGCGGGCTGGTCAGGAAAGGTCTGCCAAGCCATGTGGGTCACCTCTGGGACAGGCGGGGATTGAACTCATGCTGAAGTAGCTTTAGCTTCTCAGTGCTGTGTTTTAACCCGCTGCGCCACCAGGGAGGGCCCAAGATTGTCTCTTAAGGAATGAAAACTAAGCAAAAAAGAGTTGGTAAGCGCAGCTGTCCGAGGCCTGACCCAGTTGTAAGTTTAAACCTAGTTACAGGCCAGGGCTGAGGTTGTCATGCAGGGCTTCTGCTGAAAAGGTTAGAAGGACTCTGCTCCATGCCCTCCAAGTGGCCAGTGCCCCGCCACAGGGCAGTAGCCTGAGGGCCGTCTTTCCTCCCTCTCCTCCCAATTCCCCTAGGGCCATGCCAGGGCACCATCTACACAGATTCATCTAGCAGCCCTGCCTTGAGTCAAGGGTGAGTCAAGGGAATGCACCTTTTCCAGCGGAGGCAGAGGTAGCTTGCAGAGGGTTTGGGGGTAAGTTTTCCAAAGGACGTGGGCTGTTTCTGTTTCTGTTTACAAGAACCGTTAGATTATCAGCCCACTGGCACCCTTTTGTGAATCAGTCCCTTCACAATTCACATCTGGCTAACCTCACACAATTTTACCAAGGCCTAATTTCCTTTAGAAAATATTTCTGAGGCTGCTTAAACTGAGTTCAAGTAGGGAATAGAGGCCATAAATTTCCATATCACAGAGCCTGACCATGAACATGGGAGGTTGGAAGATGCCCCTGCTAATTTTCAGTAGCTGCCTGCATCCCAATAAACCAAGAATAAGCTCAGGGTGCATCTAATCTTTGGAGTTCCTGAGGATGGCTCAGGACACACACTCAGCACCATCAATGAGGTCACCTGCTACTACCCACCGGCTAGTGGCTGGGAGTCAGGCAACCCTGGCAGCAAGATGCCAAGCTGAGTGTAGGGATTTCAGGTGTCTGGGCTTAAATCTTTCTCCGCAGCAACAATAAGATTCTGCACTGGCTGTTTGCTGAGGCCCTCCCTTGCTGAAGGGAAGACATTGACCAGAATGTCTTCTTTCAGTCTTAAGAGTAAAGGACAGTGTGCACCCAGTTTATACCAAGGTGGTCTTGTGTCACTGAGATATCTGGCCCCCCATCTTGGGGGCCAGAGGACAGCACTGCTTTACCTAGTCAAATTTGATATCTATTTAATCTAAAGAAGTGCACTTGGCCCTTAATATGCTGAATATATACATATAGATGTACATACACATGCACAGATATTATACATATACAACAGATACATACCTACACATATACATAGACACACATGCATGTGTGTATGTGCTATAATGCACAAGTATAATAGGCTCTAGGTCGTTTCCTTGTAAGCATTTTCAGCGCATAACTGTTGCATTTATCCACAAGGTAATATTGCCACAAAAGTGGAAAGATCAGTGAAAGAAAAGCAGGACATTATGAAACACGAGTTTTTTCATGTGTGTAGATTCATGACCATACTGTGCAAAGAACTAATTTTCTTTTGTAGTAAAAGAGAAAAGCATGAGCAGGGGGCGGCGGGGAGGGGGGGAATTTTTGAAAAAGACATCATGAAGCACAAGAAATTAAAATCAAAATTTAAATGGTGTTTTTCATGTGTGTACATTCATGTCAATCCTGAACAAAGAACTGACTCTGCCTTTCCTTTTTATATATAAAAGAACAAAAAATAAGAGAGGAACACTCAAAGGGGTGTGATGACAACATTTTCACAGCATAGCTAATTGGCCATAAGGCAATTCTGCTATAGAGGAACATTCAAAAGGACATAATGAAACATGAAAAATTAATAACAAAATTTAAAAGTCAAATAAAAAATTAAAATATGAATATATTCTGAAAATAAAAATATTTAAATATGTTTAAAATGTGCATGGCTTCATGGCAATACTGCACAAAGAACTGACTTTCTATTGTGGATTGGACCTAAGCACTTCCAAGTTTCTCATTCTCTTGTAGTATAATATAATTTTGTTTTCCTATGATCAAATTTACTGAAAATGTGAAATCAGTGAATATAAAGTCAGATTATATACTACTATAATAGAAAATGATAACATATCAGTTTGCCAAGAGTTGATTTCTTATTTTGTCAATGAAAAATGAATCAAATTGTCACAGTTCTTTTCTTTTATGGCAAAATTGTCTTATGATCAATAGTTACTCAACAAAAGTGCTTGCAGCAGAAAATGTTTATAGTGAAACTACTAGGCACAAACCTGGGTAGCTACTGCGTTCCCATCATGTGAGCTTAGTAGGCTATACTATTTGTTCACAATTACTGCAGAATGATGAGAGGGTTCTTATGTTCAAGTCTAGATGATCTGGAGGGGTTGGGTGGGCATTTAAGCAACAGCCCAGTTCTCCTGAAGTCAATAGAGTTCCAGTCCTATTGTCTTGGCCATGCAACTAGCTTTGACGAATGAGATGTGAGTAGTCATGGGCTATTTCTTATCCTAACAGAAGTTTCCATTGCAGTTATACTGGTTGTCTCTGCTTTCTACATGAGGACAGTCTCTGCTTTCAATATAGCCTTCCATTTGAGTCCCCAGATGAAAACTACCTATAGTCACACTCTCACCCAGGGTCTGCTTCTGGGAAAACCAAAACACCAAGATAGACCAGCTCTTAGGTATGCTCATAGCCTTCTACTCAGAGAACTCTGATATACACAAAACTACACTTGGCTTTTCCAAGAATTAAATCCATGTGCCTTTGCTTAAATGCCCACCCAACCCCTCCAGATCATCTAGACTTGAACATAAGAACCCTCTCATCATTCTGCAAAGACAAGGGACAGAGTCATTCATTGCTCTGTCTTTTTTACTTACTTGTCTCCTATCTAGCTACCACTCATCTTTCAAACTGAAGCTCCCTCATCACCTGTTCTAGAGAGTCTTCCCAGACATCCTTGGCTGACTTATCCTCTCCATCCTCCCCTCTGGCTGACATGAAAGATTAGGCTAGGAAGAAGTCTAGAAGGAATCCTCTGGTGGCAAAGGTATTCAGGAGGTGGTTCCTGCTTGAATAAGTTGACTATGTGGTTAAAGATTTTCTGGAAAGAAATCTCCAGATCCAGATGACTTCACTTATTCAGCCAAACACTTATGGCAAAATAGTTTTAATTCTATAGAAGTTCATCATTAAAAAAAAAAAGGAGGAAAACACATCCCAATTCATTTTATGATGCCAACACTACCCTGATATGAAAACAAGACAAGGCATTAGAAGTAAAGTAAGCATTAGATCATATTCCTCATGATAAACACATATGTAAAACTCCTCAACACAACATTAGTAAATTGAATCAGTCAGTATATAAAAATGATAAACACATAATTTGTGAACATTATTCTAAAAATGCATATTTGGTTCAACGTTTGAAATTTATCAATGTAATTTATACCAATCAATAGACAAAAAGAGAAAAACCATATACTCATTATAGCAATACAGAAAAATTATTTAAAAAATTCAATACCAATTTCATAATAAAATCTCTCAATGAACTAGGAATAGTTAATACGATACAGAACACTTATGAAAAACCTTTAGTTCATATCCAACTTGATGTTTTTCTTCTACAATCAAGAACAAGACAATGTAGTCAGTTTTACCATTCCTGTGAAACATTGTGCTAAAGGTCCTAGTCTATAGAATAAAAAAAGAAAAAGAGATAAAGATTTGCAAAGAAGTAAAGCTGCCTTTATTTATAGACATTATCATCTACATCTATAATTCTGAAAAACAAGAACAAAGTTGGATGATGTATATTAACTGATTCCAAAACAGTATGCTTATGAAAGGATGGACTCACATCAATGAAACCAAATGAATAACCCCCAAATAAACTCATATATATAGTCAGTTGATTTTAGACAAAGGTACCAAGGTAATTCAATGGAGAAAGGACAGGTTTCAACAAGTGGTGATGGAAAATTACATATCCATACTTCACATGATACACAAAAATTAACTTTAAATGTACAACATATAGAAAGAAAAGTAAGAGTGAAATCATATGACCCTGGATTAGGCAGAAATTTCTTAAACTAAAAAAGTATGAACCATAAAAGGAAACATGTTTAAATTATCTTTTTTTCAAAAATCAAAACTTCTACTCTTCAAAAGACACTGTAAACTAATACAAAGATAAAACATAGACTGGGAAAAGAATTTCTTACAGAACTGGTATCAAAAACAAAAAAAGAAATCTCACAATTCAATAATAAGAAAACAACCCAATTTTTTAAATGAGCAAAAAAAAAAGAAATTAGACACTCCATTAAAGAATCGATAAGGTTGCAAAAGAGCACATGAAAAGATGTTCAATACAATTAGTCATTAAGGAAATGGAAGTTAAATGTATTCATCTTTCTAAATGCAATGAGATATCATTAACACCACAATTCTTGAAATGGCTTAAACAAAACTGTTGACAATACCAAGTGCTGCCTATGATGTAAAGCAACTCAGACTCTTACACATTCCTGGTGGGAAAGCAAATGAGTACAACCACCTTGCAACACACAACAGAAATGTCAGAGCTATGAAGCTATCTGTAGCCACTGTAGCACAAGTTCAATCCCCAGACCAGGGGGGCGACCTATATAGCACAGCACACCTCACCTGTTTTGACCACTGCTCCCCTCAGCAGTGTATTTCAGTCAATCTGCCTGTTCTGTTTTCCACTCTGTCTCTCCTGATTTCTCTCACCCCCCCCCCACAGAGCCCCCATACCTCTGGCCTACTCCACAGCTCTTGTATGCATAAATAAATAAATTAAAAAAATTTTTGATAGGATCCAGGTGTCCATAAACAGGACAATGAATAAAATTATTGTATACCCAACTAAAGGCAGTTAATTAATACATGCTAAAACATAAATTTATCTCAAAAACGTAAAGCTAAGTCACACACACACAAAAGCCAGATTCAAAGAAGACTAAAAATTTTATGATTCAGGGCCCTCCCTGGTGGCGCAGTGGGTTAAAGCACAGCACAAAGAAGCTTAAGCCACTTCCGCATGAGTTCGATCCCCACCTGCCCTAGAGGAGATCCACATGGCATGGCAGACCTCTCCTGGCCCGCCCACTGCTCCCCTCAGCAGTGTACTTCGACGATCTGCCTGTTCTGCTCCCCACTCTGTCTCTGATGAATCCTCTCACCCTCCGCATCTCTGGCCTGTACCCCAGTTCTATATGAATAAATAAGTAAATCTTTAAAAAAAAAGTATGATTCGATTTATATGACATCTGGAAAAAAAAAAAGAACTTAGAGACAGAAATCAGAGTTGCAGTTTTCAGGGTAGGGTGAGGGAGATTAATTAGAATGGACTAAGGGGAGACTGGGTTGTGGGAAACATTCCATATCCTGATTTTAATGGTTGCTACACAATTTGTTAATATACAACTGTATATCTTCAAAAGGTAAACTGTTTTATATAAATCACACCCCAATAAGCCTGACTTAAAATATAAATAGTGATCGTAGACTGGGTTTGTCCTCCTCACCATTCTGTTCTCCCTTCCCATGACTGTCATGCAAACCAGCCTCAATCATGAGGACAATGACAATACCCCTGCCAGTGCCACTAAAGGTTTTCCAGTGCAAATCCTTCATGAGAAAAGTACAGATAATTAGGAGGTATATTTAGTGATGTCTATAGCAATTCAAGTAAACTATCTTATAATAGCATGCAATATTCTATTTTGTATGTGATCATAAAATACTTTGATCATGTTTTGTATGTCTTTGGGATTTTTCCCCCTTCACTTTTTCATTAAGATAATAGATTCATTTTTATTATTTTTAATAAAATTTTGGTCTGAGATGTACCAAAAACATACAGAAAAAAATGGATCTTTTATCACATATATCTTGAGAAATGTTTTTCTGTGAAATGGTGGAGCAACTTGAAGAATTCTGCATCCCTGAATGAAGTAAAGTTAGATACCTGGCCACTTGGAATGTTCCCTCACACTGCTGCATGAATGAGAAATAAACTTTGTTTTCTGAGCCACAGAATCACATGTGTCTCTGTTATAGGAGCCAAATCTAATCCCATCTGGAATCACCACAAGAACCTGCTATCTGTTGACACTGAACTCAGGCTTTGGTTGCAGGAGGAACTAGAAACAAGCTCTATCCAGAAAGAACTCAGGCTCAAAACAGAGGAGTAAAGTGAGCTTTTCATACCATAGAGAATTCCCACAAAAGAGAGGAGTTAAAACTAAAGTTCTCACTTCAGCAGAGCATAGCAGTCTGACAGCAAAGTTGGTGTATGGGGCCATTTCAACTGGCTGCAAGTCCCCAGCAGAGCTTGGCTTTCACTTTCAGGTTGTGGGAGAAGCAGGACTTCTGACAGCAAGTATAGCCTGAACAACTATAAGAGTCCTAGGAAGATGGCCCTGAGGCCTCCCTCCATGCTACCAACTGGGAATGGCCACTTCTGGCCATTATTGAGGATAGTCAGTCACTGTAACTCACCAGTCCACTTGCACCAATTGCTGATAGTCAACCCCCCTTTTTGCCTCAGTCTCTTGATCTGTAAAATGGGGGAGAATGATAGCGCCTATCTGTATCATAGAATTTTTTAAGGTTTCAATGAGAAGTAATTCATGTAAAGAACTAGTACTGTGCCTAGCTCATTAAAGGAACTTGATAAATGTTAGCTATTGACTGGTTTAGCTGCAAGCCAATTACCCTTTGTAATGAGGCAATCTTTCTTTGGTCACCAGATGGTCCCTACAGTGCTTAAATGCTATAGGCCTCAGATACAAACCTGACTAGTGTAACTTGATTCTAATGCAGCAATTTGAGTTTATGGGCCAATGCTATACTTCAAATGTAAAACTGTGATTAGGAAGGATATTAAATTATACCTAGTGATAGTTTGGTTGAAGCCCAGACACAAATCTCATTGCCTTTAAGAACTCTTCATGTTAAGCAGACATACATGAGTACAGTGCCTTCCAGGTTACAAAGCAATTTCACATCCATCATCCGATATTAGCCTCACAATGCCCACTGAAGTAGAAGGGATTATTGTATCTATAGCACAGATGAGGCAAGAGGCTCAGAGGTTAAGTGGTTCACCCAAGGTCATGAGGTTAATGAGAGGAGAAGGTGGGGCTCAGAGTCGCATCTGGTTCCAAGCCCATTTCTTTTTCTCAGATACTTTTCTTCCTCTCCAGACTCACCTGACACAGAGCACAACTCCACTGCACAATCACTTATGAAATATGATTTTTAACCAAGAAAAAGATTAGTGATAATAAAGAATATGACCAGATTGAGCCATATAAAATTGCTGATTTGAACTACAGAAATGATGATTTTGTAAAGTTCAACTTAGTAACACTTATTTGGGTACTTACCAGGGGTTAGGCACCAAACCAAGTACTTTACAAATACATTGTCTTAGCAAATCATAATAATCTTATTATCTCCATTTTGAAGATGAGGAAACTGAAGCCAGCATTGCCAAACTAGTAAGTCATGGTGTGGGATTTATATCTGACTGATCCCCAAGCACAAGCTCTTAACTGTTGTACTGCCCTGTGATTTATTTCCCCAGAAGGGAGACACAGTTTCCAATGACAGAAACCATGTCTTATTTGATGACATAGTGTTGCATGCAGTACTCATTCATTCAGCAAATTGAGGGTCTACTACTCTTATAGTGAGGTGATTCTCCATAAGCCTCAAACAATCTTACACACCTTATGAATACAGGTACTGATGGCCCTTTGTTTTCAAAGAAGTACATCGACTACCTTGGAAGTTAGACACAGTGTATCCCTCCAAGGTTGGTGGTTCAAAGCTCAGGGCTCCTCTCCCATAACTGAGAAACTATGCAGATGTCCTCTGTCCCTGTTTGTATCCCTCTAGAGAAATCATTGCTTGAAGAGTCATCACAAAGATGCTAACACTCTGGTTACTGCTGTTACTGTGAATAATAAACTATTCTTTACTCTGATGGAAGTCTTGTGTCTTCCACCAGGCCAACTTATCAACTTGCAAGTGAGAAACACTCTCAGACTCAGGGTTCTCGATGATACTATGCAAGTGCTGGGCAATGAGTGAATGCATTTAATAAACACTCCTGTGATGGGGCACTGCGTCTTAAACATTCTAATTGTATCTCTGAAGGAGACATGACTGTCCACTCCCAGGCAGACAAGAAACACCCATGAGAGTGTGTGGTGCCCCTCGACTCAGAGGAAAAAATAACCACAAAGCACCAGTATTTTTTAAGAACTATGCCTGATTTCCATTACCTGAATTCTATAGTGACTATGTAGGAGTACTTTGTAAGTACTTACAAAGCAAAGAATTCATTTGCCTATTCAGTAAATATTTACTGAGTGTCCACTATGTGCCTCTGCCTTAGAATCTGGGAAAATGAGACAATCCCTGCTGTCAGGAGTTTATCAAGTAGGAAGTGAGACAACACCAAAAAAAAAAAAAAATCAATGATAAAAAGCTCTTCCATGACTTCAAGAGAAAATTGTGAAGGTTGAATGAAAATTGTGAAGATTGAATTGTGAAGATTGAATGAAAGTGGTGGGGTGGGGAGACCTGGGAGAAGGGGCTTCTAAGCTCTTGCTCAGGTCAGGGGGATGAGCTCTGAAGAAGAGGAAGTGAAATTTGGGTGTTTAAGGATCAAGAGGAGAACAGAACAGTACAGAACTCAGCAAAGCTGACAGGTAGTAGAAGCAATGGCAGAGAGACAAGAGTCTGCACATGGGCCTTTATAAAATGACAAGGGTGTTTCCTGACAAAATGACAGTGAACACAGTTGAATACTTTTAACCAGAACACATCATCTAGAGTAGCAAGATTGCCACACTGTAGGTGTTATCTCCTACACCCAGAACTCTGTCATCTGTAAGGTGCTGAAAAAAGAAAAAGAAACAACAAAACAAAACAATTTTTCAGTAACAGTATCTCCAGAGAATGGATATTTAACAAATTGAACATGTCACATGGTTTTTCTATGTAGTTTGTTTTTTTAAAGAACAGAATTTCTGTGATATGCAGCTGAATTCAGTAGACATGGGCTCACATAGAGAACCTGTCCCTGCTTCAGTAACAGAAGTAGGAGTCTCTCCCCAATTACAGGCTACACCAGGCCACTGACATGTGAGGGGCATAGGAAGAACTTGCAGGTGCGTGTGGAGCCTAGAGTTTTGAAAGGAAGCATAAGGGGCAGGACTGGAAAACTGGGGATCCCTCAAAAATATCACAGTCCCTCCTTGGTCTACCTTACCTGTAGACCAATGTAGCTAAAGGAAATAATTTTTAAAAGAAAAACTCAAAGGCTAAAGATGCAATTCACCTATTCATAACAACCACCCCCACAACAAACTTCTGAGTACTTCTGAGTACTCAAGTCCAAGCTAACAACTCAGTAAAATAGAGCAGAATAATATTATCTAAAAGAATGGTTATTGAAACTATATAAATACATAAAACTTGAATAAAATGACAGGTAGAAATAGACTGCAAACTTTTAAAACACACATTGATCAAAATGGAGCAAAACTAAAGTAGCCAAGTGCAAAAATAAAGATTGGTGGAGTTAGAGACATCAACAATATTTCAGAAGTGGTGAGAGGGTGAAGTGACAGATTTTATAAAGGCATTCACTGAATTAAAACTATTTTAAATGAAAGAGCTTTCTTGATTTAAAAACTGAAATATAAACCTAAAGGAAAACATATTTTCCAGAATTAGAAGTTCTAAAATACCAGAAATATCTCCATCTAGAAATCCCTTATTCTAGCTAAGTGATTCACTTGCAAAAATATGCCAAGAGTTATTGGAAATCAAACTACACACCATGAGCCCTTAAATGTCCTTAGGCATTTATGGTTTTCTCTCTGCTCAGGGCAGCAGTTTTAATAAGTCGCCCTGTCCAGATTCCCCTAATGATATGCTTTCTACATAAAAAAGGGTTTGTGAAACCTAATTCCTCTGACAGAAGCAAGCTCAGGTCTCTGAAGCAGCGAAGATTTCAGATTTCCGCTGGGTTTCCTTGCACCTGCCCTTGCGAGGCATGAGGTTTTGTGTGCAGAAGCCTCCAGGGGTTGAAATTTAGCCCTGTCCAAGTAGCAGGAAGGTCAGCTGAAGTCACTGGGTCCCAAGACACTGGACTTCAATCTCCGACCAAAAACAAAACATCAAAACACTTCTATTCACCGGGACGTGCTTAGCAGCGCGCTGGCATTTACAATGTAACGCAGCACCGAGCAGCTCTGAGAAGGGGCTCTGCTTAGTAAGTCGATTGTTCTTCAGAGATCTGACAACCTCTATCAGATCTGTGTCAGCCGGGCTCCAGCAAACACTCCAGAGAAAGCCAGTCTCCTCCAGGCCAAGCCCAGGCTGCCACCTGATACCTGAATGAGGAGCAGAGTTAGCAAAATCCAAACTCCTTTCAGGACTTCTGTTTGTGTGGGAAATGGTTTTGACTTTCTCAAAAACCATCAATGTAAAAGAAAATTAAGTTCAATAAGCTTTTGAAGATATACCCACTAACTGGATAGTAACATTTTATCAGGAAGAAAGCCTTTGCTCTATGCCCCTATGTTGTTCTTAGGGAAGTCCTTCTGGGAAGTCCCCTTCCTTGATATTATTATAATTTGTTATAATGAGGATAAATGCAGTAGCAGCCACTGCTAACTGGACATTTACTGTGTGCCAAGCAGTGTGTTACTTAGGTCTCTCAACGAACACAGAGACATCATTCCCCTTATTTGCAGAAATGTCACAAAGGCTCAAAGAGTTCAAAAGGTTTGCTAAAGATGACCTGGTTGGCACGGAAGAGCTCGGAGTGAAAGTCAGGTTCTTGGCTGTTCTGAGTTCTGCTGCAGAGTCCCCCATTTCACTGTGAGCACATACATAGATGATAAAAGTGCTTGAACCAGATAAAAAAAAAAACCCTCCCCCAGATGTACAAAAACACAATTGAATTCAGAAAACACTGAACAGGTGCCCCCCATGACTGGGGCTCTAGCCCCACCCTCACCAGTGGGTGCCCACAGAATAAGGAACCGCTCCAGTAGTGCTAGCCCAAGGCAGAGCAAAATGGCTTAGTAGTGATACTAAGCAGGGCACTGGGGTTCTAGAGGAGGGTTCAGTTTAATTCCAACTGAAGCCTCAGGTGAAGGTTCCAAGGAAGAGAGCATCTGAGCTGAGGCTTTAGAGACATCAGTGCACTGCACTGTACAGTGTCGGTGTTCTTTTGAAAAGAAGGTGACAGGCTTACTTTAGAGAATTTAAAACAGAGAGAAGCAATAATAATAATAAAATTTTAAAACTGTCTTTAATTCTATCACCCAAAAGTAACACATTTCTCTTTTCATCATAATAACTTTACTGTGGTCTAATTTCTGGGCAATATATGATACATGTGTACATATGGTTTGATAGGTACTAACAATTTATCTGTTTAATCACCCTCTCAGTCAGGATAAAGAGGATTTCTATCACCCCAGAAATTCCCTCATGTCCCCTTCCATTCAATTTTCTTCCTTTTCTGGCTCCAAACAACCACTGACTTGCTTTCTGCCACTTCAATTTTACCAGTTTTAGAATCCATAAAATGGAGTTATAACTTAGGTACTGTTTTATATTTCTTCTACTCATGTTTTTAAGAGTTGCTCATCTTGTTAGGTCTATCAGTTATCCAAACTTCCATTTCCACTGTGTGTGGATATTATACTTTTGTTTATATATTCTTCTATTGGTGGGCATTTGTTTCTGACTTGAGCACGTTATGTCTAAGACTTCTGTGAACACTCCTGCACAAGGCTTTGAATGGATGTATATTTACATTTTACTTGGGAAGATACCTAAGAGTAATATACTTAACTTTATTAGAAACTACCAAATTGTTTCCCAAGAGGGTTGTACCATTTCCCACTCTAGCCAGCAGTATGAGAGTCACAATTGTTCCAAATACTTGTCTAGACTTAGGACTGGTGTCCTTTTTAATATTAGCCATTCTAAGGGGATGTATAGTGAAGCATATCTTACTATGGTTTTAATTTGTATTTCCTGGTAACTAATGATGTTGAGCATCTTACATTTTTATTACCCTTCCACAAATATCTGGGGTTTTTTTGGTAAAGGATATGATCAAGTCCTTTGTATATTACAAACATATATTCAATACACAATCAGATCTATATAGAGATACACATACACACACACACACATATATGTATATTAGTCATTCCCAAACACTACTATAAGGCAAAAAGGAGAAAAGGGTAAAGTCAAAGTAGTAAAGATATATCTAAAATAAAATTCATGTCATAGTTTAAATTTTTAAATTGCAATTAATTACAGCTATTTTTTTCTTTTGCCTATTTTTAATTGGGTTGCCTTATTACTCAATTATAAACATTCTTTATGTATTCTGGAAGACAAATATTCTTTTTCAGATATCCACTCTGTGGCTTGCCCTTTTATTTTCCTAACAGTTCTTTTGAAGAGTAGCAGGTTTTACTCTTTTATGAAATTTAATTTCTCTCTTTTTCCTTGTATCATTCATGTTCTTTGGTTCCTATTTAAAATATGATTGCCTATCTCACACAAGGGTATAAAGATCTTCTCCCAGGTTTCTTTTAGAAATGTTATAATTTTAGCTTTTAGTTTCAGGTTGATGATATATTTTGATATAGGTCTCTTTGGGTATAATAACTTTTTATCTTAAAAAGATCTCTGTTCCTTTTCATCGGAGGAAGGTTAAGGGTCTGAGAGCCCTCATAATGGAGCTGATATCAAAGGCATTAGTTACATGATGACCAGTATAATTTGCACAAAGTAAATCCCCATCTAACCACATACCATTTCCTAACTCAAATAATAATTTCATCAACTGCTGTGAGTGTCTGGCATTCACAGTTCACAGCTCTCCAGAGAACTGTCCTCCACTGATAGGAGCAAGGGTCAGCATAGGTGGCTACTCCCTGGCCCCAGGCCGCCTGCTGTCAGTGAAGGTACAGGTGGTACAATCTGAAGGTACTATTCATACCTCAGAGCTTCCTAGGGAGTCAGGCTAAGGCTGAGCCCTTGTTCAGCTATAGCTGAACCCTTGTCTTTGCTTAACTTCTTCCCCTGCCCTATGCTTTCCTCACCCTTGCACAGGAACCCTGGATTCAGACTGTTTTCAGAAGAAACAACCTAAGACAAGGCCTTCAGAAAAAGGTGCATCTACCCCTACAGCCTACCTCAAAAGCAGGTCTTGGTCATATTTCCACTCTGGGCTTCAGTGTACATATCAGTCAGGCATTTTAAGATACTTTTTTGTGCTCATATTTCATCACCTTTAGTGAAGACTCTGATATAAAGGGGACAAATGAGATTCATCCCCTTTCTCTGCAGAAAAAGGTCTGCAGAATACATGTGTATACATTGGGCTTTTGTGGGCATCAGCACACACCTTCCACTCTACCAGATTTACTATGTATATGTCACCCAGTTTTCAGGGATGTCTACGGAACTCACCTCAGAGGAAGTGGTGCCCTGAGCTAAAGGCTAGCTTTTTTAAAAACTGATTATCCAGAATATCATATGCAAACTTTCTGAGCTACGTCATTCCACAATAGACTTGATTTGGGCGTCTAGTAAACACAGCCTTCAATTGTACGTCTGTGAAATGCTACACCATAATTACAGTTTCTAGGCACCTCTAATGACCCATTAGGATGGATTTGTAGATCAGGTAGAGACTATGCAGCCAGCAGCAGGTGAGATGCAGGGTCTGGCATTTTCTCTCTGAGGGCAAAAATAATCTGCTATAGAAGAAAATCATACAGGAAGATGAGATCCTATCTAGTACATGCTACCACAAAGAAGGCAAATCCTGAGAGCTTTCTATTTCTTGCTCTAAAAAGTCACTTTGAGTGTCTTTTATTTGCTTATGATAATACTAATTGGTCCAATTACTTCAAAAGCTGCCTGACATTATCTTGTAAAATGCTGTTCACCGTGGGCCTAACAATTCAACTCCCTGTCATATAATTTCAGGGAAAATTTTGCACTTGAGCAGCAAGAGGTCAGTAAGAGGAACATGTTTGTCATATTCCCCAAATGAAAACAATCTGAATCTCCATTTTCAGGAAAATGGGCAAATGCCTTTGGGTACCAGCACATAATGGAGTGTTAAGCAATAAAGAACTATAGTTACATAAATCAACAGGAGTGGATCTTAGAAATAAAAGTTAAATGAAAAAAGTGATCACAAAGACCACACAAACTGTGATATCCTTTTCAAAAGACAAAAGCGTGATAACCACTAATTTCAGGATGGTGCTCAGGGGCAGACAGAGGAATAAAATGCAAAGGGACACATAGTAAACATATTGGTAATGGGTTAAACAGAGTCCCCCCCCCAAATAATACCCAATTTTTAACCCCTAGTATCTGTGAATATGACCTTATTTGCAAATAAAGTTTCCCTAGATACATCAATTAATTAAAAACCTCAGACTGAGATCATTTTGGATTTAGGGCTTATCCTAAATCCAGGGCTAGTGTCTTTATCAGAGAAAAGATGGAGACAGAGATTGGAGTTTCACTACTATATGCAAGGAACATCAGGAACCACTAGAAGCAGGAAGGGAGAACAGATTCTCTCCTTGGGAGGGAGAGACTTCAGAAGAAGCTTATTTCTGTTGACACCTTGACCTTGGACTTGTACCCTCCGGACTGTAAGAGAATAAATGCTCTTTTTAAAATTTTGTGGCATGACTTACATATACTTTGCACTTGTTCTATTGCTTGAAGCAAATCTTGCAAAGCATGGTCAAGGGAGGCAAAGGGCTAGAAAAGCCTATGTTAAGTCCCGAGAGACTGAGAAATTCCATGGGTGCTGAGCCCCTACTATGTGCCAGAAAGTGGCAAATAGAAAGCACCTCACAGATGATGTGACATTTATTCCCAAAGCAGCCTTGTGATAAATAGTTCTCTATTTTGCAGATAAGGAAACTAAGATAGGGAACAGTGAAAGCCATGCCTGAGGAACCGCAAATAAGCAGCAGAGCAAGGACTCAAATGAAGACCAATTTGCAAAGTCCATGTCTTTCCCAACATACACCCCAGTTCACCTCTGCTTCCCTCAAACTCGTTAGTCCACAAATACAAGATTTTACCAGTTTTAACTCCAGACGAAAAAGATCAACATATACATGCTTTGCCTTCTATTCTCTTCAGAGTTGTATGAACATTGTCTGATCACTCCATTTTCACAACAATTAAGCGTTTTATGGGCCTTTTACCTTCCAGCACATCTCACTATGCCCAATGGAGATCACCTTAACTTCATCAGAGCATGACTCTTCCATCACCCACACTTTGACCAGTTTACACTAAGCACTGTGGGATACAGAAATCTAAGATAAAGTTGTTTCCTGCTTCTCCTTCTCCTGGGGACAAGGGGTGAAAGTGGAGTAATGCTACGTATCCTCTAGTAATAAGGGACCAGCTGAGCAATGAACTCAAAAAATAAACTCTCAGGAGAGTTTTATTGAGGATGTTTCTGGCTTGCTGGTGAAGGTCAACAGCCCGGGAATCCGCCCGGGGAATCCCTCAGTCTTGGGCAAGCCAAGACGGTAGGGCACCATTCCTAGGGGAAATCTTGGGATCTGAAGTATTTACCAAGGGGTGGGAAAAATAAGGCTGGGTCATTTGATTCAAACTTGTACTTCCTCTAGGACCCAGCTGGAGCTCATACCCCTCTCCACCCTCCTTTTCCTGTAAGAAAAGATATTTGTCAGAACCTAAGGTCAGCTATTGGAGGGTGAAGGACATGTTCACTCCCCTGGAGCAGGTGCTGGTTTTATTCCTTCCCTTTGCCACCCCTTCAACAATCAGTGAGTTTAATTAATTGATAATCAAAGGTCAGCTTCCAAACTGCCTTGGACCCATATTCCAAAGCATCAAGGTGCCCTGGTCTTAGAGCCTCATCACCTACCCTGTGTGTAGGATTCTGGTGTCATCATCACGGGCAAATGGCAATTCTGCATCATTCGGCAGTTGGCAAAACACTTTGCCTAAAATGGTTCTTTGGGGTCTCAGATGAACAGAATTGTCTTTTGTCTCCATTTTACAAATGGAAACAGACTAAAAGCCACGTGTCAAGAGAAAGTGGCTGCATTAGAGCTGAAACTAGGTCTGACACCAAGCTTCACATGGCTCATGATGGCCCTCAAAAGGATTCTAAGAATAACAGCACAACAGAGAAGACAAGAAATCACCATTTTTGACCTCCCAACTCCCCCCTCCCTAAAAAAATATATCATAATCCTAGAAAACACACTCAGCAGATGGTTGATTCAGGAATAAATTTAGGGCTGCCAGATTTCCTCCACCACAAAAACCTGACACTTCTCCTCCCCCCCCTGCCTCAAACACAGGGTAGGAGATGAGGATCCAAGATGAAAGCCCAGCACCAGGCAGGCAAGGGGCCTGCTTCCATAGAAGAGGTTGGGGTGAGTGGGGGTGGGGAGTGCAGAAGATGACAAGGACCCAAGGCCCTGCACATTGAGTTGAAGGGCTCCTTACCACCCTCAAAGGGAGGCTCAAGACACTTGCACACTTCCCCTAGAGGCCTGCTTCAAAGTCCCCAGGCTACACATGACAGATGTGCCTCCCTTCAACTGAGAACTGAGTCATATGGCTCAAAAGAAAAAGCACACAGCTCATTTTTCGCTTCTCTGGCAATGAACCCAGGGTGGGGAGGGGAAGGGTTCAGGGAACTGATAAATCCCATTCTGAAAGATAGCTCTGTGTATGTGGGGGGTGGGTAATGCATACGTGAACATCCATGTGTGTGCAGAAAGGGTCTCAAGCAATGCTTCTATGTGTTTGCCAAGATCATCTACTCAATGGACCACAGTGAAAATGGCTAGTCTCTGTACTACAAGTTGTTGGGTGGGCAAAGATGGGTGGGCACTCTGGTCATCAAGTCACTATCTTTATCCCACGTGTACACTGAGCCAGGCAGAGTCAGTGCTAGGAGCTGTAGAAAAAAAAGTAAAAGTCTTTGTTTCATTTCCAGTGGGAAAGAAAGGTGGTAGATCACACTGCAATGAGACCCTTACCTGAGGAGAAGAAAGCAGGTACTAAGAGGCAGTGGTACAGATCTCCACATCCTTTGCTTTCTGCCGTCAGAGTATAATTCCCATGGCTTCCTCTACTGCAGGAACTGGAGTGGACCATGAGAAATGGAGCTCAGGCTGCCCTTCCAGATCAGACTGGGAGAATCCCAGGGTCATGCCCAATAGAATCCCACCATCCATAATTCCTCTCCTAGACTGCAGCATCCCCGCCCATCGTCCATCCCATCCCCTGCCTATCTTACCCATTCTGGTCTGCCCTGCAAAAGGTGATCAGCAGTTTTTAAAATGTCAGTGTGAGAACCTCATTCTTTGTTTAGATGTTTCTTGAGCTATGAAATAAAAATCCTACAGGATACAATTCCAGGCTGTTCATCTCTTCTGCCTGTCTAGACTCAAGTTCCTCCCCTGTCAAGCTCTCTATGACTTCGGGCTTTTACTCAGGCAAATTCCTCTGCTGGGACATCCCCTGGCCTGCTTTACCTTCTTTATACCCCAACTACTAAATCTCAGGTTATGTCACCTCCTTCTGCATCTCTTATTCTCAAAAACTTGCTTCTACACTGCACTGAGCACACTGTACTAGAAGTATGGGCTTATCTGTCTGTCTCTCCTTCTGGAATGAGACCAGGGACTGTATTTCACTATTTCTGTAAGCCCAGGACTGGCATCTAATATGCAAAGGTTTAACAGAAAGTGTTCTTGAGTTAGCAAACTAGCCCCACTATTCCTCAACTTCCCCAGGAAGATTTCTGGGTGATGTATGGATTGCTTGCAGGCATCAGCAGGAACCTCAGTGTGGGGGCTCTGCATAATTCTAGCAAGGACACATTTCTGGTGCATTATTCCTCATGACTCCTGTTTCATCTCCTAATATCAAATGATACCAACAGCTTTTTTGATAGCTTATTCAATGACATGTAATTTTTCTCCACATCTCATTAAATCCTTAAAACACACTCAGCAATATTCTATTTTTCAAATGATGAAACTGAGACATAGAGAAAGGCATTAAGAAGATTCCTTTTAGAACATGAGGGAAGATGGCAATGGCTCATAGGTGATAGAGTGGTGGGACAACTATGGGGCTAACTTGAGGGGAGAAACCAGTTACTATACAAAACTGAACAAAAACAAGAAAATAAAATTAAATAAAAAAGGAAGTTTCCTTTTGTTACCCTCAGAATGTAAGAATGGAATGCTGTCCCTCAACTCTAACTAGCTACTTTGATATATAAGTGGGACTTACTTAAAAAAAACACACACACAAAACATAGCAAATATTGGGCACTAAGTAACAACTGAATTTTTTGTTGTACAAACATAAATCAGAGGCACTAATTACCAGCTCTTCCTTCACCCCCTGCAGACTCAGGGAAAATGTTTCAATTAAATTAATGCCATTTAATAGATAACTAGTAAGTGCCCTCTGGGCAGCAGGGACTATTCTGGACCCTCGGGAAACAAAAAGAACAAACAGTGTTGCTCTCAAAGAGCAGAGAAAAAGGACAAAGAGCAATGCACATAATAGGAAAGTATACACAGCAGATCCTTCCATGTTTTGTCACAAAGTTGATGGGAGAAAAAAACAATTCCTGGCTGGTATTACTATGTGAAATGGTCACCTTCTCCCCAAGTTTGAATGTGTTTTCTCCAGGCATTCCAGCTTCCCCCATATCCCAAACATGTGCACATTAGGATCCTTGTGTCAGTTGTCTCAGAGCGTGTGTGTATCTACCAGATGCCTGCGGTGGAAGGCATCCTGTCCAGGGCTGGTCCCTGTCTTGTACCCTGAGATTCTGGGGGAGGTCCTGGACACCGGCCACCCTGAACTGGAACAAGCACCTTGGAAAATGGATGGATGGATGGATGGATGGACGGATGGACGGATATACATGCTAGTTGAAATACTAGAAGTGGCTGAGGTCTTCGCTAGAAATTTGGTGATGTTTTTGTGACCAGAGATAGATGCCTCCTAGGAAGCTCACTCTTGTTTATATAACTGAACCTCTGGTAAAACTGGCTTCGTGCCCACGGGGATTACAACTGAGATGGGAAAAGGCATGTAACGATGTAAAAATAAACTCATATTATTTTAAAAAATTAATTATCCTAAAAAAAAAATTGGCTTCGCTATGGAGTATTTTGCTTAAAGTCCAAGTTTCCTAGAACACAGAGAGGACCTACTGCACTCAAGCAGAAGACCCCCCCCACCTACCTCACGTCCTGTCACTCAGGCCATGGGGAGCGCCCCACACGGAGAGGGCTGTTGGGGCGGGTACTGCCAAACGACCATGTGTGACCCCCAAACTGTGTCAGGTGAGGCCCTGCAGCTTTTTTTCTCAGAACGCTGGGGGTGGGGGGAGCCGGCCAGGGAGGAGGGCTAAGTCCTTTGAGGACCCTCAAGTCGCCAACAAAGTCCTCCACCGCGTGAGGAAGTGGGGCTCTTGCCAACTGCCAGCACTAACCTCCAACCAGATGATGGGGTGGGGGTGCTATCTGAAAGCAGCTCCCCCACTGCATCTACTTCGCAGGTCTCCTCAGAGGACTCGGGCGTGTGGCCGTCTGGAGTGTCAGGCGCTCCGCGAGCCGCAGCCGCTGTCACCAAATACCGCCCGTGGGGAAATCTCGCGAGGACACGCAGCCGCGCACCTGGCCCCGGGGCAGCGAGGATGAGGAGGCACTGAAGCGCCAGACAGCTGGCCCCCGCGTGCTTCCGGCTGCATTTCTACGAGGAATGTCCCATGGAGATAGATATGTGCTGGCTCCTGGGCTCCAGGACCTCAAGTCGAGCTAGGTTGTAACGGGGTTCCGTGACATATTCAGCTGATCCTAGTGCTGCAATGGTGGATAGAATCCACGTTCCAAGGACAGGGAGCCTGGGCTGGCGCCAGCAGCTCTCAGGCAGCTAGCTCGTGTTCTCTAGGTGACTTCCTCCAACCACAGACTGGTGGATTGTAAAAAACCAGAAATTTCTTTCTGTCAACTCCGGTGGTTGGAAGTCCCAGACTGGGTTGCCAGCACAGTTGGGTTCTCCTAATGTTACAGGGCACCCCAATGTGATTTGGGTTGCCTGTCTGTGGGTGCGGGTGAAGACCCACAGACAGGCAACCCAATTCACATTAGGGTGCCCTGTAACAGATTATCCCAACCTGGCTGCTCAGCTCCGCCCTCTTGCCCCGGTGTGCTTCTTCTTGGTACTGATGGGATTTGGAGTTCCAGCATCTGGAGAAGGGGCGGAGTCCATGAAACCTGTACCTGTTGCAATTAGAGCGCTTTTCTGGGAGTGCAGAATGATTTCCTGTCATGGTGAAGAAGATAAGGGATCTCCTTGGGGTCTCTTTAATAGGGCACTAATCCCACTCATGAGAGTGCCACCTTCATAACCGAATCACTTCCTAAATGCTATTTAGTGAAGGATGTTCACACTCCTTCCCCTGGTTCTAGGAATGCAAGATAACTTTAAGTTTCTAATTTACAGCTATCTGATTTGCGGTTTTCTAGAAACATACAGACATAAAAAGCTACAAGACATGACATCAGAGTAATTCTCCCTCTAAATAATCATGCCTATGGCTGCTCTTTGATACTCTAAACACCTACTGTGTGTTAGGCTTAGGCTGAGCTCTAGGGATACAGAAAGGAAAAACCAGGCCCATTTATCACACAGTAATTTTTTTAAAAGATTTATTTATTTATGCACAAAGAACTGGGGTAGAGGTCAGAGGCACAGGGGGTGAGAGGATTCACCAGAGACAGAGTGAGGAGCAGAATAGGTAGATGTACTGAAATACACTGCTGAGGGTAGCAGCAGGTGGGTCAGAAGAGGTGTGCCACCCCTATTATTCAGTAATGTTTATGGAACACAGATGAACTGCCCTGGAATGGGTTCCTAAGATACTTGGGGGAGAGGGTTGTTTCATCTCAATCTTCAAATATTTCTTGACCAAAAAAAGGAAAGAAAAGAAAATAGACCTCCACTATTGGAGCTACCTCCTGAGCTCTCCCAAACAGTAGCCTGCCAAGGTCCTCTTCAGGGAAAATGTTTAGACCAGCCAAAGAAAATGGCTTGCTGCACTCTTTCACCCTACCCCGCCCCCCCACCTCTATCCCCAGGTCTCTTGGGACTTGCTATGGAACAGAGGGGCTGCTCAACCTTGCCTTCTTGGAACCAAAGACCAAGGGTCCTGAAACCACCCGTCATGTCAAGCACAGTGGGCTGGGAGTGACTAACTTGTGCCTGTGAAGCCCCACACAAAAGGCGTCTTACTGATCCATGGGGCAGCAAGGTAAATATTTAGAAAGAGAAGTCCCTTCCTTAGAAGGTCAGCCGCTTTGTCTTCTTAAGACTGAAAGGACTTGGTCTGATGGGAGGTGGGTGTCTGAATACAATGGGAAGAGCAGAGAGCAGCAGCACAGCAGCAAAACCAGTGCCACAGCCTAAGCAATGGAAGAGACCCAGCAGTGTAGAGAGAACTGAACCAACCACCAGAGTGAGAGAACGTTCCTGGAATTCTCCAGGGTAACCCTACAGACCCTTTGCACATGGCACCTTAAGACTTGTCTTCAGCTCTCAAGAGGGCTAATAATTGTGCCTAAGACAATGTCTTTATGTAAAAACAAATGTTCCCTAGTCTCCAAAGAGCAGGGCTCTAAAAAGGTCTCTGAACCCACTTGATCCTTCCTCAACCCCCTCTTTCCAACCCAAGTTGTTCTTCCCTCTTTAGTTAAACCACTTGCACAGCCAGTTTCTTCTTTAAATTAATTAATTTCTTACATCATTATAGTCCCCATAATTCTCCCACCACTATGTCAGTAGTCTCACCAGCACCATATTCCCTGTGTTCATCCCTCCCCTGTTTTGATGTCACCCCCCACCACCTTTGCTGGATGCCTCAGATCTATGGCCAGCTAGTTTTGACTTTTTCTTGACCTTTTGTTTGGTTTCTCTATTTCCACACATATATGAGATCATCTGATATTTATCTTTTTCTTTCTGATTTATTTTGGGCAGCCTGTTTCTTGAACAAGTTTCCTGGACTCTCCCCTGACAGCTGATCAGGAATTTCGAATATCTAAATTCTTCCCATTTCTCACTCTTCATCTCAGGAGTTTCCAACCTGGCTCCTAGAAGGAAAACCTTAAGCCTCCTCATAATGAGAGGCCATTTGGGTCTCATCAGGGATGTAAAGTTTTGTCTCAGAAATAATGGACTAGTTTCCACCTGTCCAAGGTAACTAAGAAGACAAGGCCTTCCTTGTGCCTGTCTTATGTTTGTCTTGGTAGATGCCAACTTGAATGGTGACTGTTAGCAGAAGCCATTAATTTACAGAAGGGAAACAGAATCCATATCTTGAAGCCTGAATGAACCCTAACTAGTCATGTCTCAACACTTTGTTTTCATAAAACTTTGTTTTATGAAAGGACTGACCCTGACTCACTGGCAAGATGTAAGGTATTGGGCCCTTCCTGGTGGCCCAATACACTATGAAGCAAAGCACTATGAAGCATTCTGCAGCCACTGCAGCACAAGTTCAATGAGGTGACCCACCCACTGCTCCCCTCAGCAATGTATTTCAGTCCATTTGCCTGTTTTGTGCCCCACTCTGTCTCTAGTGAATCCTCTCACCCCCTGCACCTCTGGCCTATGCCCCAGTTCTTGTGTGCATAAATAAATAAATCTTTCTGAAAAAGAAGAAGAAGAAGGGTACTGATGACAACTTCCCTGCCCTTCAGATCTCTCAGCAAAGCTACTGACTGAAGAAATAAATGTGAGTCCCAGGTGGCTTATGGAAAAGACTATACACTTTGGGGCTGTCTAGCGACTTGTTATATTAACCCTTGTTTTCTGTCTCCAGTGGTCCTTCAAGGAAACTGCGTTTCTTATTTGACAAAGGAGCAGAAGAGTATTAGTTCACTTCTGTAGGGCAGCATAAAAAGTGAGGAAACCTACATGAAAATATTCGTGAACAACCAGCCCTGCCATTAACCCAAGTCATTCCAATGTTAGAAGGACTGCAAGCCCTTCAGACTGGCAGGACACTCAAGGCTGCTCCCAACACTCCCACCTCTATTTCTTGATTCTTTGGAATCTATTGGCCCTCAGCCTAGAAAGTCAGTGCTTGTTCTACCAAGAGAAGTAGACAATTATCCCATGAAATACCATCCAGTATTCATCAGAACAATATTTCTGTTGTTTTTGCCAACTCTAGTCTGGGTTAAGTGATAAGTCCACATGTCTGCACGTCACCCCTGAAGATACAGAACCATCCGCACAGCCAACCCGACATATACACAGAATCAGCCACGGCCCTCTATGACTTTGAGTCTTAGCCAGTGGCTCAGGTAGAGGATGAACTGCCCAGGCTATTCCTGAATGTGTTATCTCCTGGTGCTCCAGACCCCCAGATTTCCACTGCAAGGGACAAATAGATATTAACTGTAATAGGTGTGCTAATCTGTTCCCAAACCAGGAGAGCAAAGGGTTCCCAGTAATCCTTCTCTGAAATGGGCTAGATAATGAAAATGGAGACCTCAGTAGTCGGTGAAGTGAGCGAATTGAGATGAAGGTTGAAGAGGGACAAATGCTCTCTATTAGGAAGCCACTGGAGCAGTGAATTGAAGTCACCAACACTGCTGACATTCAGTGACATTCAAACCAGGCTATCAGGCATCAAGTGGGAACCCTATGTGGAAAAATGTCACAATCCAAGTCTTCTCTTAAAAAAAAAAAAGATGTTTCTTAACTTCCTAGGTGCCTTTTTAAAAAGCCAAAGCAGGGCCCTCCCTGGTGGCGCAGCCGGTTAAAGCACAGCACTAAGAAGCTAAAGCCACTTCAGCATGAGTTCGATCCCCACCCTGGAGGTGATCCACATGACCTGGCAGACCTCTGAGGTGATCTACATGGAGTGGCAGACCTCTCCTGACCCGCTCAAAGCATATCTTTCAGCCAGCCTTCTCAGAAGCTAGTAGTAGGGCCATGAGCAGGAATTTCCCTAGCACCTACTCCATGCCTCTTACCTTTTTGGTGTCCAAGCACTGATCCTACCTCTGCCCTCAGAAACTGCCTCATCAATCACAGCCCCACACCATGAATGTCTATAGATGTACAAACTCAATGACGGAAAGGGAGGGGGGTGACCTGTTCTGGGTAGGAGATTGGTATGTGTGGCCAGGAAAGGTAGGTAAATGTTCCAATCTCAGTTTTCCCTGATGCTGCAACCTCCTGAAGTCGGTGGCATGCTTAGAAGGACTTGTGGTCTCACAACCCCTTATCCCAAAAGGGGGCTCCCTCTTAGCCCTAGGCATTCTTAGGAGCAGAGGGCACTTCCGGAAAGCATTCCCTGGGTTCCCCGAGGCTGCCTCCCTGACAGATTAGGAAATTGACTCATTAGGATTTCATCCATCTTTTCACAGCCCACCTCCCCATCTCTCACCCCCCTTTTCCACACCCCCTTTTGTGTCACTAAATCAACTTCGTCTTCTCACTGGCCTCCTTAATTAGAGGAAGGCCTGTTCTGTAAACTGGCAGACCAAAGAACCTGGAAGCACCTGGTCACCAGCACACTCACCTGCAGTACTCTCAGATGGGTGGGCTGTGGGCAGCCCAGCAGCCCCCACCTAGATGGAACAGGGGCAGGAGGCCCTGCTCCCAACCTGTCAATCACGCCTTAGTCCGCAGCTGCGTGCTCTGCAGTGCTGAAGCACTGCCACTCTGAGGGAGATAAACATCGGGAAATCTAATCCAGTGCGGCTTCAGAGATAAACAGATGTGCGGGCCGCCATCGGTCAGGAGATAACGCCCCCGCCCCGCCCCACGCGCCCGCCTGGCCCTGCACCTGCCCGAGGCGACCCGGATGAGCCCCTTGGGAGGCAGGCTGCGTCCCCCCAGCCTAGAGAAAGGGTCCCCAGAGCCGTGAGTCGGGGTGGGTGGGGGTGGAATCAGAGGAGAAAGAAACTGAGTTTGTTACAAATTCGACAGCGGGTGTTTGAAACTAACTGCTCATACTAGAATCAGGCTTTGCGGCTCTGACAAGTGACAGCAGCTTTGAGCCTGGATTGTTCTCACTGGGTCGGAATAATCACGGTGCCACTTCATTTAGTCGGTACCATTGACATTAAAGGACGTTGCCCAATGTCATCCTCTGTAAATAGTGGTGGCTGGTAAAAGCCAGCCTATTATCTGGGTTAGCAGTTTGCATAGACACTATTGGTGGGGGTGGGGGGCACTAAAGGTGGCCCCAGAAGTTTTAGGTGAGGGAAAGAGCTTTGATCACAGAGGAGCCATCTTTACCTGGGATCTGCTAGTAACCTTCCATGCTAGGGCTTGTGCTGGACACAGCTTCAAAATAACAACAGCCCAACTGACACAGCAAATAAGTGGAAATGACACCTGTTGGGAATAAGGTTGGGGGCAAGGGGGTTGGGACTGGTACTAGCAAAGGAAGGTTATTCCTTCCATGGCACTTGAGACTCCATAGCCTAGTTATGGGAGACTTCTCCGCAGAGCACCCCATATAACTCATTCATCTGTTCCACAGACACTCAGGAACACCTCTTAAGGGCCACATCTTTCTAGGCATGAAATATGGCCCATGCCCTCAAGGTAAAATTTAGGTATTTAGCAAGGATCATACACAATTGCAAGTTCTGTGTCTCCCAACTAGTGAGCCCTGTGGTTCCTGGTTCTGCCTTTGGTGAGACCTTTTCTCCCTACCCCCAGGGACTGGATTAACTGGACTATTGCAGAGATATACAAGGGTTAAAGGCCCTCTGGGGATATAGCTAATGTGGTTTGACTTCTGTCCATGAGACCATCGACCATTGAGACCATCCCATCAGACTGGAAGTCCAATGAGGGTAGGACGTAACTCACCCTATATCCTATCCCTGGTGTCAGCATCTGTGGGTAATATTGTAACAGGGTGGTCCCTAGGAAAAGGAGAAGTTCCAGGTTCCCTGCCCCACCCAGAAGTAGGGTGGAGCTGAGAAGAGCATTAGAGAGTAAGAGAAAGAATCTGAGGAAGAAGGAAGCTGGATGGAGAGCCAGTAAGAGACCTGAGGAAGCCACATGGAGCAGTAAGCATGTGATGGAGAAACCCTGCTTGTTTCTTGGCCCTGGGCTGGTTGAAAGCGATGTGGGTGAGGGACCCATGGGGAGTTGACTATGGCAGTGTTTATCTTGACTTTGATTTTTCCTCCCAGACTTGTCTGGCCATTTCTGACCCTTTTCTATAGGTCCTGGCTTGAAGGTGCTTTAGTCTTGTGGCCGGCTTTCAGGCCTTGCTTTGGGCCAATCCCTTTTGGGTGGACTTTTGCCCATGAAGGGGATGGGTAACTTCAGGTGTTTGATTTAGAAATTATATTCTTTGTCTTCTGTATTGTATACTCACTGTATTAAAGTTCCTTTTCATTAACGTATTACATGTTTTGTCTTGATGCAGAGGTGGCAGAACCTATTTAGAACAGGCAGGTTGGGGGGTGGAGTGGGGGGTGGGGTTCAGTGGTTCCTCTCTCCCTGTCCTGTAACAATATGAATGTAGGTCACACAGCTAGTGGATGAGGTGAGGGTGAAGGCCTGGCTCTCAGCACACATGCCTGCTCACATGACAGAGTACATTTAGCTTGTGGCAGATGGGTGAGAAGGGCTGGTCAGTGGACCACAGGAGGCTGTGGTCACTTTGCCACATGCTAGGGAGTAGGAATTGAGTCTGGCTTCTTTTGTTAACACTCCTTTCCTGGGTAGCCTGATCTCCAGGTCCAGAGAAGGGTCTGAAAATGCCAGAGCCACCAGGATTGGGGTTCCTTTGGCTGGGCCACACAGAGGGGGTTAACCTCTGCTGGAGAGGCTACCCACAAATATCTGGCCTGAAGCCCCTGGATCGCTGAGGGCTGTCACAGGAAGAGACTCCCCACTCCTAGAGGAGGACAGGGTGCAAGTCTATTCTCTTCTCCCCTGTGTAGAGTGCACAAAGGCTCATAGTGCGTAATAGTTAAGAACGTATTAGTCCCCTCGAGCCAGTGTGATCCCACTTTGTTTCCGTGAGGACCGAGCGCGCCTTTCATGCCATTGTGCATTAGCGATTTAGCGCAGCTTTTGTGAACCTGAAAGGAGCGGCAGCCTCTTCCGGCGCTCGCGTCCCCGCGGCATCAGGGCCGGAGGTTCCCAGCGCCATCACACCCTACAGCCGGTCTTGCGTGCGTGGCAGCTGAGGCCGAAGGCACAAACCGCTGAACCAGAGCAACCCTCAGGCCCCGCTCGCGGAGGCCCTCACCTCCTTCACTAAAGTGAAAAAATGCGTGCAGACCCTTTACCTCTACTTGGGGGTAATTGGACCGGGTTTAAAGGGCTATTGAGGCCTGGAGAGGCCGCTTCTCTCTGAATAGCTTTGTGCAATGTTTGCAGAGACATTTGCATCTGTTTGCTCTTGGGGAAACGGTCTTGAAGGCTCAGTAGCCAGAAAGTGCGAGGATTGTTTTGTCGCCCACCCCTCCCGACTCCGCTCTTCGCCGGACGGCTTCGAGAGCCCAGCAGAGGCATGCAAAACCCTCTCGGTTCAAAGATTGGGCGCCCTCGCTCTCAGTCCACATTTAAACAATTGTTGTTAACAATGCAATTTTAAGCAGAAAATCGTCTAACTAGATTAAATCCACATGACATAAAAACCAGGGAGAGAAAAGTCCGTATCGGCACAGGAGTGCAGATGCCTAACAGGATAGAAAGTGTGAAATGCATGCAGAGGTGGGGAGACAGGCAGGTGCCCTGGTCTCTCTCGAAGGACAAGGACAGGACCTCGACAGGGCCCTTCAACTCTGACGCCTCGGGAGAGGAAGGGGCTCCCGGGGGAGCAGCAAGACAGGCTAGTCTCCCACCTTCTGCGACTGAGAGCCTCAAGTCCATTCCTCGGCTCCCATCACCCTCCACCCCCTCCCCCGCAGGTCCCGCGAACTTGCTCAAGCTGTGTGTGCCCGCCCTTCCTCTCCCTCCCCAGAAGCTAGGGGCGCAGAGCTAGACTGGGGAAGCAGGAACGCCCTCTCCACTCGCGAGACTGAGCAGACAGGCTCTTTAATAGAAACGAATCAAAGTCAGGCCTTAGAAAGCCATTGCTATGGCAGCGGAGTTCTCTGAAAGCGACAAAGCCCAGAGCCCCTCCTTCCCTTCCCCGCCCTGCCCTGCGTTCTCCTAACCCCCCCCCCTCTGCCCCAGCCCTGCCTGGAGCCACGCTCGGAGCGCGCTCGGACGGGTTAATCACTGTAAAAACAAAGAGATGAAAGGCTCTCCAATTGGGTAGCTCTAGGCGGCCTCCTCCCGGGTCTAGGGAGAGGGCAGGAGGGGGCCGCTGGGGCCTAGCTTCCCTGGAGAGCTAGGAAGGCTCTCCAGCCCTCAGCCGGGTGGGAGCCAGGTCCCACCATCCCCAGGCAACACCGCCCACACAATCTGGCGCCTCCTGAAGGGTCTTCGAGGCTGTTGGATCAGCAGAGACCGTCCCAGCTTCCACCCACACTCTTGCCCGGACTCCCCCACCGTCCCCCCACCCCCACCCCCACCCTCAAAGCTAAGCACAAAACCCTGGGCTTTTTCAAGATCCCTAAGGAAATGTTTGGGGTAGGGAGGCAGGAGAGGGAGGGAAGGCCTGTGAATCACTAGCTCTAAAAAACAGAACAACCACACAATGGAAATTAATAAACATTTATTTAATAAACATTTATTTGTAATATGATAACCTATCCATTTGTCAATTGTAAATCAATTTATGTCATTCTATAAAAAATTAAATTTAAAATGGGATCTGCAGGCATTTTTATGTCTTTGCTATGATGTGGGGGGGGTGCAAGAGGAGTTTTTTTTTTTAAGATTTATTTATTTATGCATACAGAACTGGGGCATAGGCCAGAGGTGGTGAGAGTATTCACCAGAGACAGAGCAGGGAGCAGAACAGGCAAACTAAAGTACACTGCTGAGGGGAGTGTACTGAGGGCAGGCCGGTCTGCCGCACCATGTGGGTCACCTCCGGGGCTGGTGGGGATCGAACTCATGCTGAAGTGGCTTTTATCTTCTAAGTGTTGTGCTTTAACCCGCTGCACCACCAGGGAGGGCCCACAAAAGGAGATTTTTTTAAATATTTATTTATTTGTGCATACAGAACTGGGGTACAGGCCAGAGGAGCAGGGGCGGCGAGAGGCTTCACCAGAGACAGAGTGGCGGATCGATGAAGTACACTGCTGAGGGGAGCAGTGGGCGGGTCAGGAGAGGTCTGCCACACCATGTGGTCACCTCTGGGGCAGGTGGGAATCGAACTCATGCGGAGGTGGCTTTAGATTCTCAGTGCTGTGCTTTAACCCACTGCGCCACCAGGGAAGGCCACAAAAGGAGTTTTTTTTTTTTTTTTAAAGATTTATCTTTTTATTAATATGGAACTGGGGTGCACAGGCCAGAGATGCGGAGGGTGAGAGGATTCACCAGAGACAGAGTGGGGAGCAGAACAGGCAGATCGACAAGTACACTGCTGAGGGAGCAGCTCAGTGGGTGGGCCAGGAGAGGTCTGCCTTGCCATGTGGATCTCCTCCTGGGCAGGCAGGGATCGAACTCATGCGGAAGTGGCTTTAGCTTCTCAGTGCTGTGCTTTAACCCGCTGGGCCACCAGGGAGGGCCACAAAAGGAGTTTTTAAAGGCAGCAAAGTTTCTGTGGCCACTCCACCTGGAAGCAAGGGGTGTGGAGTGCAAAGTTGGTGGGTCCCTGTTTATTCTGTAACTGGTCCATTGGGGTCCCTGGCTCTGCCTCACAGCTCATCTTAGTCCCACTCTCCTGCTTTCAGAAAGACTGTCAGGGTTCTCAGACACCTTCCTTCCCACCCCATCTCCTTTAATGAGATGAGGACCCTGAGCTGGGAAGCAAGGCAGAGATATGTCTGGTCATTCCTCTGCAAAAGGCCAGGCAGGCATGGGCTTATGGTGTCCAACTAGTAGTCTTTCCTTCCACCCAGTTCAGAGTTGCTGCCCTATGGAGGATGAAGCAGTGTGCGGGAAGAGCATGAAGAGACTCTTCTCCATAGGCCTGGGTCCAGACCTCCACAGAAAGAGTTGGGCTTTCCAGAAACTATCTTTGAGGTATGGGAAGCCCGCAGGCTCCTGGCGGTATCTGGGAGCTGATGCTGGTCTTGGAGCCTCACTGCGTGTGTGTGTGTGTGTGTGTGTGTGTGTGTACACGCACATATATTTGTATGTGCGTATCTTTTAAGCCTGGAGTTCCAGGACCACCGCAGTGCCCAGAGTCATGTAAACCAGTGTCATCCATTCTCTTTGCTATTTTATTAAATTTCCCAAAGTAAGAAGAGCAGCAACCCCCCGCCCCCGCTCCATCCATTCCTAACAGATACATCACACAACCAAATTCATTACATTAAAGCTCTGATTTAGGGTCTCGAGACTCGGACCCTAAATTTTCCCATGGTCAAGAATAATAGTAAGAAAAAAATGTCTTCCTGTTTCTGGGCCTCAGTATCCCTATAATAATAATGAAATTCATGGAAAACTCTGGATAGTGAACAGAAGGAGAAGTGGCAAGAAAGGCCCACCCCTGGCCTGAGTGAGGCCAGTCAGCTGTCCCAGCCGTGTGGGTGCTTGGGGTGAGCAGTGGTATCCTCTGTGGTCACCCAGTGTGAGACAGCTCTGCCGTCCTCAGTGCTTATACTGGACAGTTTCCTCTCTCTGGTTTTGATGAGGCCACTTAACTGGAGCCTCCAGGCACTTCTAGGGGGTCTGTGAAGCAAGGTCCCAATGACAGATTTGGGGAGGGAAGAGATAGTCTCCATGAGCTTTGCTCTCAGCCCACCCTCCCAGCTCCCGACCCTCCACCCCACTTGAATGAGCAAAGCTTTCTCTGTCCTGTTTGCTTCTCTGGGGACTGCCATCTGTCCCTGATTACCACATCCATCACTGCTGATGAGGGGGTTGCTGAGCCCCAGTGGGGAGGGAATAGTGTGGGGTCACCAGCCCCAATTCAGTCTCCAAAACCCCCATAGGAAGGCTGCTCATCCATTTCCCTTTTGCCTGCACTGGGCACAGTTCCTGCCTAGGACTCTATTCCAGGTCCAGATGGGAATGCTGCCAGGGTCCAGGCCATCAGAGTAATATCTCCATCTGCCTTTCACATCTCACTTTCACATCTACTTTCTTTCCTGGAGACACAAGCTTTTCACACACACACTCACCCCTCTTTTCCTCTTGGGAGAACAAAACAATGGGATGGACACTGTCTTCTGACTCTTGTGGAACGTCAAACCCAGGCCCCAAAGCCAGGGTCAACCTAGAGCATGAAGCTTGAGTTGCAGGAGAGGCACATCTCATCATCAAGAGGGCTTTTTTTTTTTTTTTTACAAAAGTTTATTTTTACATCATTTTGTACATTTTTTTCCCCATCTCAATTGTAATCCCTGTGGGTTTCCCATCACCAAGTCACCCGTGTGCCATCACCATAATCCTGTGCATTTCCATTCCCCCCCACTGTTTTTTTATCCCATTCCCCAATCCACCCCCACAAAATGTCTCTGGTCCATGGTTGTTCATTATTTTTGTTATTTTCTTGCCTGGTCCATTATACTCCTGCTATGAGTGAAACCATCTGGTATTTTTCTTTCTCTTTCTGGCTTATCTCACTAAGTATGATCTTTTCCAGCTCCATCCAAGTTGCTGCAAAAGACATGTGTTTCTCTTTTTTGGTTGCTGAGTAATATTCCATTGTGTCTATGTACCACATCTTTTTTATCCAGTCATCTACTTTTGGGTATTTGGGCTGCTTCCATGTTTTTCCAATTATAAATAAAGCAGCAATAAACATAGGGGTACAGGTATCTTTTTCAATCAGTGTTTTTGTGTCTTTTGGGTAGATACCTAGGAGTGGGACTGCTGGGTGCTAGAGAAGCTCCATGTTTAGCAGTTTAAGGAACCTCCCAACAGTTTTCCATAGTGGTTGTACTAGTTTGCATTCCCACCAGCAGTGCAGGAGAGTTCCTTTTTCTCCACATCCTCGCCAACATTTGTTGTTGCTAGTTGTTTGAAGATGTGCCATTCTCACTGGGGTGAGGTGGTATCTCATTGTGGTTTTAATTTGCATCTCCCTTATGATGAGTGATGTTGAACATTTTTTCATATGCTTGTTGGCCATCTGCATTTCAAGAGGGCTTTTGTTTAAAATCCCAGAGTCTGAATCCAAGGTCTGGCTCAAACCCAGCTCACCTCTACCTTCAGTGGCTCATCGTAAAAGCACCTGTGCCCACAATATCACAAATGTCCGTGGTTCTGTAACAGTGTGATACCCATAGAAAGGGGTGGGGGGTCCCCTGTCCCACTCAAGGAAGGGTGGAGCTGAGCATTGAGAAGCTGAAGAAGACTAGAAAGAGACAGAAGGAGAGGACTAGAGGGGGACATGGAGCAGAGAGGTATGTGAAGAAGCTATGCTTACTTCTCGGCCTTGGGCTTGTGCCAGGGACTTGGGGGAACCCGGAAGGAGACATTCGAAAGGTGAGAGACCCGTGGGGAGGCTGCTACTAGCAGCCTTTTCTTGACTTGGATTCGGATTTTGCTCTTTTCCTTCCAGACTTACCTGGTCCCTTTCACGCCTTTCCTATGGGCCCCACCAGAAGGTGCTTTAGATGTGGGCAAAGCTTTGGGACTTTAGTCGCCCTGCTTGGGGCCAAGTCTGGCTGGACACTTACCCATGAGGGGATGGATGGATGAGTTCGGGTGCTTCATATCTCTATTGCATACTAATTGTAATAAAATTTGTGGAAAGTTTTACACAGTAAGAGTATGCTTTTATTTTATGTGGTGGATGGCAGAAGACACTTAAAGGAGTCAGGTTTGGGGGTACAGTTTTCCCTGTAACAGTTTTGCAATTCATTATCAAGATGCTCATCACACTCAATGTTCCCTTCTCTTTTCTCATTATTTTTAGTCATTTATTAGGCATCTATATTTAGACATTGGTCTAAGTGTCTAAACCTTATGCTAACCTCATGGACACTTCACCCTGACCCGTTTCTAGAGAGTGACCCCAGAGAAGCACAAAAAGCCTGAAAAATCTGCCAAGTTTTGCAGTCTGTTATGGACCCAAGACTGATCCTTATTCCTTAATCAGTTGGCTCAGGTTGGCCCAAGAGCTTTGCTAAAAAGCCCCAAAAGGACCTCATTTCTGTGTCCACATCTGATGTCTTTTCCTCAGGATGGTGGCCTTCTTTCTACCCACTAAGAGGGGTAAGAGCATTGCCAGAGAAGTCCATGACCTTTACTCATGAGGGGGCAGGACAGCCCAAGTAATTGGCTTCCCCTATCTCCTCCATCTGGCTTGTACCCTCTATTCTCATCACAGTGCAGCCTCCATGGCCTGCCTACAGTCATTCACAAAATTCCAGGTGCCCTTCCTGTGTGATGCCCACACCTCTGGGCCACAGAGCTGGCAAGGATGTCCCCATTCTGATAGGTGACCTTAACACTGCGCCCAACTTGTCAGAGGCAAGCAGGTAGAAGAAGACCATCAGCCTCAAGCTGGGATCTCACCTGAGGATGGGCCCTGGTAGACTCCAGTCTGCTGAACCAGAACTACTCAGATGGGCAGCTGGGAGGAACTGAGGTTCAACTTGGGATCATCCCCCTCATTGTTTCATCAAAGACCTGTAGGGTCTGCCCTGGTTCCTAAGGTCCCCAGAAAAAACATGATGCAGCCCCCATCCGGAAAGCTGGCCAACGCCAGCCACCTACTCTGTGATCTGCCTTGGCTAGCCTAACTTCCTCTCACTGCTCAAGAAAAGATAGACATATACAGACACAAATGGACAAAGGCATTGAGCTACCTGCCATTTACTG
The DNA here is from genome assembly GCF_000260355.1 of Condylura cristata. Taxonomy (NCBI): domain Eukaryota; kingdom Metazoa; phylum Chordata; class Mammalia; order Eulipotyphla; family Talpidae; genus Condylura; species Condylura cristata. The sequence goes on along the minus strand of NW_004567122.1, from coordinate 26,226,139 downwards.
TCAATCAATTGGCTCAGGTTGGATAAGGGATCAGTAGCCAGTAGGAGCCAACACTAAATCCAAGTTCCCAGTTGGAAAATGGACACCCAGAGAGGCAATGATTTGGCCCAAATAGGAACCAGATAGTTAATAAGAAAATGGGAGTGATGGTCCACACTAGGTGCATGAAGCTTCCTTAGCAAATGAATGGACATTCCCTGCAGGCCTTTCTCTGCTCTAGGTTTCAGGAAAATACCTGCGAGAGATACTTGTCTCAGGGCTGATGGGTGACCTTCTAGGGTTAAGGCTTAACCCCTCTTAACCTTTGATCTCTAGCCATCAGTCCCCTCTTGGCCTCAACTCCTTCTCCCAGGCTAAGTGAGTACAAATCTGGCATAAGTCTGCACAGAGGCCACCTGGGGGTTAGGGAGGCCAAGAGGCCCAGTGGGACAGAGCCCCTTTAAGCTGATCAGATCAGCTTTACCCCAGCGAAGGGAACCCCGGAGGGAGTGAGGTGCCCCTCCCCACTTGCTCTGTAGGACAGTTGGCCTCCCACCATGGCCCCTCAGACCACATTCCCCAGCCCATAGCTGGGATGAGCAAAATGCTCCCAGAACTGGGGGAACAGCATCTGGGTTTGAAAATCCCACAAACCTCTGTAGAATCTCTTCCAGGGGAGCTCAAGGCTGGAGAGGCTCCCAAGGAGATGGGAACTTTTAGCCTACTTGAAAGAACAAACAACTTTCAAGTGGTATCTGGAGCACCTATTTCATTGAAAACTCTTGTTATGTTAATGAAAGATCCTTCTTCTTTATTTAATAGGGCACATCTCCAAAAGACCCCCTTGAGGCTGCTCGTGTCTCTTGATGCTGCCTTTGTGTGTAAGTGACTAAAAGTGCACCAGCACTCAGAAAAATGGGGCTGGGTCTTCACAGTGTACCCAGCAGCCATTCCCCTGAATTAGAAGTGACTGGAAAGGATCGGTTTCCAGCCTCTCATCTGTTTAGCAGTCACTTCAAGGAAACTTATTCCTTCTGGGAACACCGCTGTGAGGCAGACAGCCAGCCAGGGGAAAAATGTCAAACTGCACAGAGGATGCCTCAAGTTGTGTCACAGAGCTCTCTGCATGAGGCCCCAAATCTGACAGGCTGGTTCTGTCTTCATGCTGCACTCACTGGGCAGGATACGATATGTAACCTGTAAAAGCACCTTCTAGCCAGGACCCATAGAAAAGGGTCAGAAATGGCAAGACAAGAGTGGGAGGAAAAGAGCAAAATCAAAGTCAAGATAAATGCTGCCATAGTCAACTCCCCACGGGTCTCTCATCCACGTTGCTGTCAACCAGTCCAGGGCCAAGAAATAAACACGGTTTCTTCATATGTCTCCCTTTGCTCCATGTGGCTTCTTCAGGTCTCCTTTTGGTTCTCCATCCTGCTTCCTTCTTCCTTAGACTCCTTCTCTCCTCTGCTTTTTCTCTTCTCAGTTCCACCCTCCTCTGGGTGGGGCAGGGAACCTGGAATGTCCCTTTTCCTGGGAACCACCCTGTTACAATAATGTGGGATCCCAGTCTGAATCAGTGTCCCTAAAAGAGGAGGAAGAAAAAAATGATCTCTCTTCTCCCCTCTTCTCTCCTTTTCTCCCTTCCCTACCTCCAACTTCCAGAATTGTGAGAAAATTAGTTTCTGTTGTTTAAGTCCCCCAGTCAATGATATTTTGTTATGCAGCCTCAGCTGACTAATGCACCTTCTCTGTCCATGCCACAGGCTTCTCACCTGTAAAATGGGAATAATAATAGTGATACTTTCATTAAGGAAGCCTGGTCAGTGTCAGGAAGCATGGTAAAGGCACAGTAAATGTCATTTATCACCATCAGGATTGCATTTCTATGGTACAGTGCATTCAGTGTACTGTAATACTAGTGAGGGTGCCAACCCAGATGCAGACCCCAAATGATGCTGTATCCTAAGGCAAGTTAGGGATAATCAGGCAGCTTGAGGGACCTCAGAAGAGTTAAGGGAGGCTCCAAAAACAAGGGCAACAAATTCCAAAGGGGACTAATCAAACAACCCTGGACTAGGGGCAACAGGACATTCAGGAACATGGACAATAAAGAAAAAGGACTCTTAAGATAAGGGCTGGGACACAGAGACTTAGTCCTGGATGCTGAGACATTGAGACAATGAGTGCAACCACCGAAAACTAACCAATCACAGAGACGGGTGGAGCTTTAGCGTAATCAGGGAAAGAAGGTCTATATTCCCTCACACACAACTCTACCTGGGCTCCCATGACCCTCCTGGCCTGCTTCCACCAGTCTGGGAATCCCACTTTATTTCTGTTCCTTTTCTCCTCAATAAACTTTTTCTTTCTCTAAACCAATTTGCCTCTTGGCTTGCTTGCCTGAGCGTCTGTGAAATTCCTGCTGCAGCTTCATGAGACACCAACCCATGGTGTTCTAGAGGCCGGGACTCAGCGCTGCACTGCACCCCGGGCCCCATTCCTGGCCTGGAGACTCGGCCTGGAAACCTGACATTTCAGTATCAGTGCAGTAGTCTAGAGAAGCACAGCCTCTTAGAAGTCTTCTGGGGCCCAAAGAGGCTTTGTTGCCCCCCCCCCCGCACCTCCCACCCTCTGTTCTTGGGGAGTGGGGTGGGATTGGGGGTAGGGGCAGAGATCACAATAGAATCAGGGATAAATAGCCAGCAGGAGGAAACAGCTGTAAGATGGGGCTCACCTGTGCCCCATGGCCCCCTCCTCTTACCTCAGCCCATTCTGGGGCCACGCAGGGGCAGGATGCTCACACAGAGCGAGGAGAAGGCCGTTGCCTTGGGGAAGAGAAAGCCCTCAAGAGCAGGCCACTGATCTCAAAGGGAAATAATGGGATTTTCTGGGATTCACATTGATCCCCAAAGGAGAAAAGCTTCTGTTTGCCTTTTTTAAGCCGCCAAACAAGGAACTAAAGCCTCTTTCAGCCTTGAGTCAGGGCTGTCCTCTCTGAAGTCCTTATTATCCCTGGGGCACCAGGACAACAGGCCCCAGTGCCCAGCCCTCCACACAGGGAGCTTTCCGTGGGCAGAGGCTTGCCTCGTTTCCTAGCGACCGACACCTCATTGGACTGGCACCTGCACCTTGACTCATAGTTCCTGACTGTGGCCTGGTGAGGGCCTGACTGCTGTGCTTGGTCTACTCAAGAACATGTTTCTGAGTGCAGAAGAATTCTAGCTCTGCAAGTCACCAGATGCCACATATACATCACCCTTGCTCCCCAACGATACCAGTGATGACAACAGTCAGAGTAGTAACAGAGCTGCTAGTTCGCAACCGATAATACTCCAGAACTAGCTTCCTCTTCAGGGCTCACCACCAAAGAGCTCAGCATTTGCTAAGACAGATGCTCCCCAAAGAGGTGCTCACAGCTCCAAGCCAGGCCATGTGATGACAGTGAACTTCACTCCTTGCCACTGAACCCTCTCACAGTCACACTCCAGATGAGTCGTCATCCACTGCTGCTCCACCTCTGAAACCTCCCAATACATTTACACACACACACACACACACACACACACACACACACACACACACACTCACACACTCGTGCCCACATGCCTAGACGCCAAACTTAAACCCCAGCTCTCTCTCTGTCCAACTATTGTATTTCGCTCCCTGGGACACTACTCTATCCCAATTGGTCTCCACAACCTTGGTCGACTTCCTTAAACTCAACAAAACAAACCCATTCTCCTTGACCTCCGGTCCCCTGCCAGCCCCCCAGTCCAGGAATCTCAGAAGCCTCTCCCTCTTCTTTCACTTCTTCTTCCCCTCCATCTTCCTTTGCAGATTTGACTTCTAAATATTTCAGCTTCAAAATTGAACTATATTTCAGTGAAGTTCACACTTCACAGAGCAGTTGGAAATAGAGTCAAAATTCCCTTTTTGGGTACACAAGGCATGAGACTTGCCCACCCTTCTGGCGTCAGCTTTCATCAGAGGCCCCCGCACCAACACAATGCGTGTACACAGACAGACTACTCTCTTCCAGCCCTGTGTGCACTCTGCACACAGCCCTCTTTGTGTGAAAGGGCTTTCCCCTCCTGGGTGGATGGCCAGAGCCTGTTCATTTTTTAAGACATCTCATGTGCCACCTTTTCCAAGAATCTTTCCCTAATCACCACCACTTCCTGGGTTATGTGTCTATGGCTGAGACTGCTGTTTTCTTTCCCTAAGGCAATGGAAATTTTAACTGGGTAAAAGATAAAGAGAAAAACTACATTTCCCAGCTGCCATTTTAACAAGATGTGGTCATGTGACTACATTCTGGCCAATGGAATCTAAGCAAAAGTAGCATCTGGCAGACTCCAGCAGCAGTTCCTAAGAAAGCTGGAGTGTGTGCCCTTTGCCACTCCCCTAGGGCTATGCTCTTCTGGATGGGGGTGGGGGGGCTTGGGGGTATATTGAGAGGCCCCCAAAGGCCATGAAATTGCAGTGGTGACCTTACCTTGAGGAAGAACTGATGGAATGGGGAGCACGCTGAAGCTCTCACCATACTGCCTTTGGACTTCTGGCTGCCTGCTGGGTATTGTGAGTCATCAGGCCTTAGGATTATCTCTGATCCCAGTACTCTTACAGGTGTGGGGTATGTACACCTGGGGGGGTTTGCGGTTGGCGGGGGGGGTTTCTGGTGGGAAGTCATCCACAGACCTCCACTAACACTGTCAGTGCAGGATTAGCCCAAGCCAGCTCCTCCCCAACCAAATGTTTCCATCCTTCTCTCAGTGACCAAGTCTGCTGTCCCCACCCCAACCCATCTGTAGTTGCAGCTTAGTGATGACACCTAAATGTCTACTCCCATGACATTCTTGTCTAGGAAGTCTACTGTGACCAGGTTGATAGGCCATATTTGTCATCTGAGACCTGTGGGCTCAAATCCTAGATCTGTCACTCTACCTGTTTCATCCAACAAGCATTATCTGAGTGCCTGTTCTGTGCCAGGCACTATGCTAAGTCCTGGAAGTAAAGTGCTGATAGAACAAGGAGAAAACAGCACATATTCTGCCCTTATGGAGCTTAGAATCTGGTAGGGAAACAGATTTTTAACCACTGCTTGTGTTGATCTTTTGGTGAATCTCTTGCTAGTCAGAAGAGTTAACAAATGCTGAGATTTCTGTGGATGAGGAAATTCTTCCCTGGTTAAGGAAGTGGGATACTTGGTAGAAGGATGTGAGGAACTTCATATTGGAAGAGGGGCAAAAATATATTCCACTCAGTGAAAACAGTTTGTGCAAAGGCCCTGTGGTTGGCAGGAGAGTGCTCTATACTAGAGACTGAAAAGAAAGCCAATGTATCTTTATTGCAGAAAATATGAAGTATGAAGCAGAGATGAGACTGGAAAGGTAAGCAGGGGCCAGAGCCCCAAAGAGCCCTTGGCAGAGGACGGAGGTGAAGTAAGGGTTCCCAAGATTGGTTTATGCTTTTGAAAGGCTATTCAGTTACAAACAATATAGTGTGAACAAGTCACACCTCTCTTACCCTCATTTTGCTGCTCTATTATATGATGGTGACTTGAGCTCGTGGAGAGCATTAAATGAGGCTCTGAGTGTAGCATATGACACAGTGTAGGGCCCATGGTAATATCCCAGCCCAGGAGAGCTGCCACTCCTGGGGGCTGAGACTGTGCTGGGCCCAGGGTAGGCAGCACTGAGAAGTGGGCCCTATTCACTGGGCCTCTTACTGAGTGAGCCCTAAGGCTCCTGGAGTGCTGCACTGGCTTCCTAAGGACACAAGAACTAAAGGCATTCAGAAAAAGGGAGTCGGAGAAGCAAGGACCAGGGTCAGAGGTCATGGTCCACAGCCAGAGTAGGGAGGAGAAGGGCAGCAGAAGAGGCCTGGCTTCCTGGGCAGGATGTAGCTCACACAGGCCTCAATTCAGGGATGGTAGCACAGGGGCTGTTGCCATTCTGCAAACAAGGAAGTGGAGGCCAGGAAGGTGAATTTCTTCCTTAGGACCACTTAGCTAGCAAGTGGCCAGGCTGTGACTCCAGACTTATAACTTCTAGAGCCGACTCCCTTGGAGCCAGATTCATATCAACAAAGAGGGGCGGAGGTACGGGTAGGGGCCGTGAACCCAAGAGGGAAAGAGAGAAGCTCATAACAGCCAGGCCCACCCCAGAGTTGTCCTGGCGTGGCCTTCTCAGGCCTGATTGTCCAGCTTTTCCTGGGTGACCACCAAATTGAATTCTTCTCTCTCTAGCCCAAATCATCCTGGAGTAAATCCTACTCCTGATATCCTGACAGAACTGAAGCCTTCCTGGAGGAGGTGAGAGTGATGCTAAACCTTGAAGGATGGGCAAGATTTAGCAAGGCAATTCTAGGTGGAGTCCCATCAGATCCAAACACCAGAAACCAGAACGGTGACTGCACAGCGTAATTGGGGACTGGCAGCAGTTACCATGAGGGGGAGGCAGGAGGGAGGGGGGATTGGGACATGCCCTTGGGACCAGCTCCTGGGGGGCCTGGAACATCAAGCAAAGGAGCCAATTTTTTCATTCTTTAGACAATGGTGTATGAGCAGAAGACTCACAACATAAAAGTTCCTCTCATTATGGAGATGGACTTGGGGAGGGAGTGAGCAGAAACCAGGTCAGTGCCTTGGAAGCCCATTGAGGCAGGTGTTTGCCTGGCGGCTGGTGGGCAGGATGAGGCAGGTGCAGAAGGCTTTGGCCCTGGCCCATCCCCTCCCGGCAAAGGCTCTCCAAGGCCTGACTTTGGCCCAGCTTGCTCCCCTGCTGATGGCTTCTGCCCCCATCTCCGCCCCCTGCCCCCCCCCCCAAGCTAATCAGCTTAGGATGGCAGAAAATGAAGGTTAGAGCTGCAAAGCTCTCACTCTCTACAGCTACAAATTAACACTTCAATTAAAAGCCTGCCAAGCCAGACTTGACAACCACACTCTCACTGGGTGAGGATTTAATTAGGACATGGTAGGGAGGAGCAGAGAGGAGGTGACCTTGGGAGGCCCCACCTGAGCTGACCATCTCTGCCAGCCTATTGTCTCCAGCCCACAGGCTTGCTCAGACTGTGGGCTTGAGACCACCGAGCTCACTGGCAGCAGCAGAGTTTCTCAAGATGCAACAAAATCCCCTTAAAAGGGAGGGGGTCTTCTCAAAAATACCTATTCCTGGAACTCACGCCAGTGTCCTTAAGGTCAGCCCAGGGTTCAGCACTTGTAAGCATTCCAGGGCAGGTTCTGATGCCTGTGAGTGTCTGATAACTAACATGCTGGTAGGTTGTGAATGTAATGGAGTGGGCCCAGATGAGCAGCATTTTTAACAATGGAATAGAGCACCAAAATAGAAAGTACCAGCAGGCATGACAAGGAGTGGGAGAGATACTATTTTGTGAAAATCCTGCTTTAATTATGTGTGTGTGTTGGGTTCTTATGACACACACATGCACACACATTTCTACACTCAGAGTAAAAGAAGAGTTTGAAAAATCCTTTATTCACTCACCGCTCTTCAGCAACAAAGAGGTGCCAACATCTCATTCAAGGATGCGTGTCCGGAAATAAAACCCACCACTTCTGTCCCTCCGAGCTTGCTGATCTCAGTTTGCCCACCCTCCCCCCTGCAGGTAGGTCGGAGGGTGCAGTCTCATTCCAGGTCCCACGGGGGTGGGTGTCAGAAGGGACCCCCAAAGAGACCTGAATTGGGGCTTGTACTGATGACAGGCACAGAGCCCCCAAGTCAGCCTCCCAGCCACTCTGGAAAGCCTGAGGCAACACCAAAAGGTCAAAGCACAGCCCTTGCTTGGGAGCAAGAGAAACAGGTACATGTCAGGGCCAGAGCAGGTCACAAGACAGCAGAGCAAAGGCAGGGAGGGATGGAGGGAAGGCCTGAGTGTGCAGGAGGGTGGGGCAGCGCCTGGCTGCCTTCCTGAGCTCCCATTCCCCAATCCTTGGGGGGGTGGGGGGTGGGGTGGAGTGGGGGGCACACCATCCCTGCCCTCTCTGCCTTGGAAATCCCTTTGAGTTGCAGAGGGCAGATGGGGGTCAGAGACTGATGAGCTCTGGCCCCAGCCCTGTTTGAAATCGAAGAGTCCTGGGCCAGGGGCGAGTGCGGAGAGGTGGGGTCGCCACCTCCAGGGCAGTGGCATCCCCTGGCCTGGGCTGGCCGGTTGCTAGGGCCCCTCTTTGGAGGCATCAGGTTATAGGGCCGCATGGAGCAGCCCATCTGCCGGCTAACTTCTCACTTTCCCCCTAAGGCTGCCTGTGACCCGGCTCCGCAGGCTCTGGCCCGTGTGTAAAGTGGCGGGGGGCCTTTATTCCCACTGAGCCCCTTCTCAGCAGCCCGGCAGCCAAACTGCTCTTGGATTACATTTTGATGAGTTTTCAATTTAGGCCCAGCAGACAAGGGAAGGGAGGGGATGGGGGTGAGGGGGTGGGGGCGGGCAGGGGAGCCTGTGGAATAAATGCAACAGATGGGTGCAATTGTGCAGCCCAGGCAAATGAAGGAAGACATCTGTAGCTCCCGAATACTGGTGGTCTGAAACGCAATTAGCCCTCTGTGAAAGGGGCCCCTCGCAGCCCCCTGGGCCAATCCCCTCCGAGGCACTGCTCACGTTACAATGGCCTTGACCACAATCCATTGAGCAGAAAAAGGAAAAAAGAAAAGAAAGAAAGAAAGAAAGATTAATCCAGGAGTTGCTGGGCGGTGGGGCTGCAAGGAGAGCCGCTTTGCTGGAAAGGAAAGGTTACTTACGTTTCTGCCTTTCTCTCTTTTCTTCTCCATCTATCTACTACTGTAGGTTCTTATTAAAGAGGAGGAAAGAGAGGCGTGTCTTATTTTCTGGCTTGGTGAGGCGATGTGGGCCCACATCTTGAATGGTTATTAATCTGAAAATGGCTCGGAAACCTCAATTTTCAGTGGACTTGTTTGGAAAATAATGACAGAAGACACAAGTCCCTGTGGTTGAGTGTGGGCCCCACCTCCTGGCCCCTGAGGGGTGAGAAAGTTGTTATGTGATAAGACCCCTTCTGCACGTGATAATTACAATGGCCGCCTGAGTTTCAGGGGGCTGTCTCAGGCGGCTGGAAATGGGAGGGTTCTGCCTCTTCTCGACCCTCCGGAGACCAGCTGAGGCCTGGAGCAGGCCAGGTCTCCTCCAACCTTACATGGCTATGATTGGCGGTGCCTGGTAGCTAAGGGGGAGGCCCTGTTCCTGGGTGTTGGGGCACCTTTAGAAGACCTTCCTGGCAGACTCCCTCCTGGTTCCTGGTTGTTTAGCATAATCTTGCAAGTTCCATTCATATTACAAACGGCAGGACTTCAACCTTTTTGTTCCTGAGTAGTATTCCCTTATGTATAGAACACATCATCCAATCTCATCACCCATCACTGGATGTTTTCACAGTTTGCTGTTGTCAATAGTGCTGCGATGAACATAGGGTGTATATCCTTTTTTGAATTAGTGTTTTTATATTCTATGGGCAGATACATAGACGTATAAAGCCTGGATCATATGATAGATCCATTTTGAACTTTTGGAGAAACTTCCATCCTGTTCCATAGTGACTCACCAGTTTACATAATCACTAACAGTGATTATGCAAGGGTTCATTTTTCTCCACACCATCGATCACCACACTCATTTTGTGCAGCCCAACTTATTCTCATTAAAACACATTCAGGATCTAGGATAAATGTCTGAAGACTCTACACAAAACTGTTATAATAAATTCAGTAAAGTAGCAGCATACAAAATCAATATTTAAAAATCAGTTGTATATCTATATAGGATTAAAAATATATCAGAAAAAAATTATGAAAACAACCCTACTTACTATAATATCGATAAGAATGAAATATTTAGGGATAAATTTAAGGGAAGACCTATATGTTGAAAACTGTAAGGCATTCATGAAAGAAATTGAAGAAGAAACAAATAAATAGAAATATTTTCAGTGCTCATGGGCTGAAAGAATAGTTAAAACGTTCATACTACCCAAAGCAATCTAGAGATTCAGTGTAGTCTCTATCAAAATTATTACTTATAATAGCCAAAGTTGTTTTGTTTCCAAAACAAAACTTAATAAAGAAAATGTGATACACACACACACACACACACTCATATAGGAATATTATTCTGCCTTAAAAAAGAAGAAAATTCTCTCATTTGTGGCAAAAAGTATTATTTTTAGTGAAATACATCAGAGAAAGACAAATAATGCATTGTGTCAGTTATCTGTGAATTTTTAAAAAAAGATTTATTTATTTATTCGTACAGAA
>NW_004567122.1:26201063-26214389 GCF_000260355.1 Condylura cristata | reverse complement strand
AAACATAATTTCAAATACAAAACAGTTGCAAGAATTGCCTAATATGTTGATTCACTAATTGTTAACATTTCCCCATATTTGCTTTATTGTTCTACCAGTCTCAAGGTAGGTGGGTAGAAAGGTAGGAGATAGACAGATAATAGACAACAGGCAGGCAGGCAGGCAGGCAGGCAGGCAGATAGAAAGGCATGTAGGTAGATAGAGCTATCAAAGTCTTTTTTTTTTAATTTATTTATTCATACAGAATTGGGTATAGGCCAGAGATACGGAGTATGAGAGGATTCACCAGAGACAGAGTGGGGAGCAGAACAGGCAGATGGACTAAGGGCACTGCTGAGGGGAGCAGTGGGCGGGTCAGGAGAGGTCTGCCACGCCATGTGGATCGCCTCTGGGGCAGGCAGGAATCAAACTCATGTGGAGGTGGCTTTAGCTTCTTAGTGCAGTGCTTTAACCCGCTGCGCCACCAGGGAGGGCCCTCAAAGTCTTTTTTTTTATTAGCCAAATCATTTGAGAGCCAATGGCAGATAGCATAACCCTTAATCCCTAAGAACTTCAGTGTAAATTTCCTGAGAACAGAACATTTTTAAACATCATTTCAGTACAATTTTCAAAATCAGGAAATTTAATATTGGCATATGTTAATATCTATGCCCAGTCCATATTTAAATTTTTCCAATTATTCTAGCAATGTCCTCACTACCTATATTGCCTCCAGGCCAGGATCCAGTCTAAAATCACACATTGCTCCTGTTTTTCATCTCTCTTTGATCTCTTTTTAGCTGGGGTGTTTTTCAGTCTTTATTTTTCATGTCTTTACATTCAGGGTTTACATTTTGGCAAGGGAAACACAGAAGCGAGATATTCTCAGCACGTCACATGAGAGGGCACTTGTTTAATTAAGGAGACATCTTCTAGAACTCTTCACTCTGAAGTTATTATTTTCCTCTGTTAATTGATAAGTGTTTTGTGGGGAGCTCCTTTATAACCTAAGTATCCTCATCCTCATCAAAATTTTACTTACAGGTTTAAGCATCCATGGATGATTTTCACTTAAATCATATATTTAATGTTTGCAAAATGGTAATTTTCTCACCCATCATTCCTTTATTTCCATTAATTGACATTAATTAGTTTACCCTTCTCTCCCCATTTATCATTTATTCATTCATTCAGTTTAGACTTGTAGATTCTTATTTTAATTAATATGTTAGTCTTTTTCTATTATTATTTCTTTTGCTGTCCAGATTGTTTGCTTCAAGTCTGACTGCAGGAGGCCTCTTCAAGCTACTTTCTGAGTCATTTTGCTATGTCCCCATCACTTTTTGAAGATTTCCTTTCTTTCTTTTTTAAAAATAATATAATAGTTTATTTTTACATCATTTTGTGCCCTTTTCCATCTCAGTTGTAATCCCCATGGGCTTCCCATCACCAAATCGCCCATGTGCCATCACCATAGAGATTTCCTTACTTTCTTGTGCTAAAAAAAATTTGAGGTTCACCTTGCACTTTTCCTGCCTCAGGAGTCAGTCTTTTCCCAAGAAATCTTGGTTTATTGCTTCCCCCCACCCCTTAAAGTAGGGAATGGTATTTAGAAGCCAAGATTTGGATATTAATCGTCTTCTTTGAAACTGGGGCATTTTGATTCTAGCCTCTCCCATTGCACAGAGCCAGGTAATAGAAGTAGGTATCTAAGCGTCACATTAAACGTATATGCTATGTAACATGTGCTGATACCTCCAATCCTATTGTAACCCAGCTCACAGAATTCTCCCTAATTGCTCTGTTCCATTTTTTAAAAATCTCTTCTTTATGCGAATCTGGCACTCGACATTATATATTGTTTACACTGATCCTGCAATTCACCAAAAATCGTTGTAACAACCCCACTGTGACAAAGATGCCTTCTGAGTTTAGTATTTGTAATTCCTCCCCACTCCACCCCACTTTAGACTCCTAAGGGTTCAGAGTCAAAGTATTGTGTTCACAAGTTGTTTTCTTTTCCTTCTTTTTTTTTTTTATTCATGTAGTATTTTTGTTGTTGTTCATTGGTCATGCAGCTTAGGTATATGCATTTCTATGTTTATTCCATTTTAGCATTTCCCCCATCATTGTTAATCTCATGCAGCCTGGACACTTGCTTACCTATTGTCACAATTCTTGTTCAGGTGTGGGCCCATGTTGCGTGGGGCTTTTGAACATAGTTCTATGATTTTTCTAATCCCACAACAACTTATGTTGTATTCATTTGGATTTGCATTTCTGAATTTCGAATTAGGTACCAGCAAACAAAATATATATGCACATACTTCCCAGCCATGCTTTCTAAACTGAGCAGCTGCAACTCTGCCTTCCTTTCATACTTGGATTGATCTCCCCCGACTCCTGGCCTTTGTCCCTGCTGTTCCTCCTCTCAGACATCCCTGTCCATCTTCATCCAGCCAAGCCTCGTCCCTCCAAGTGGTTAGGATGACAGGTGGGCACAAAGAAGTCATCTTCAGCCCAACTGCTGTCACACTGAGTATCTCCTACGGCTGCAGATGCCTCTTACTCCTGTCTCAGCTTCTTTGAGGGGAGACTTCAAAGCAGGCCCTGGCAGAGCCCTCAATGCGGTTTGGAGTCAATCACCTTGGTTTCTCTGAAAAATCCCTCCTGGAGGGCAGCAGTGATGGACTCGGGAGCAAGGAACAAGTTCTGGGCAGAATCGTCCCTTAAGTCCAGATTTCTTGCTATTACGTGCTCTTGGCAGCCTCCTACTTGGTGGCAACTGGCCCCAATCTACCAAGCCCCACATAAGGAATTCAATGCAGAAGGGGGAAATTTAAAAATAGATGTCAAATAGCATCATTCCCTTGTTCAACAGAGTAGCTTATCACAGGGTCTGTCAAGAATTATTGACTCTTAGCCAGCACCTTTAGCTTCAGGACTTTGGGTGAAGTTTTTAAGGATTCAGTCTCTGCTTGGGCTACCTGAGGCACACAGCAACCCCTGGACCCCCAGCCTTGAGCTGCTAACCACTATCTGGGGCTCTTACGGGATGAGCCCAGTTATGTTTAATATCTTGCCACTGAGAGAACCTCCTGTAGAGCCCTGCTCCCGCTGACTCTCAGCCCCTTGGATGCTGGCCCTGGGATGCACTCTGGCCACTGTGCACCACCACCCTGGCCAGACTGCTGCAGAGACTGGCAGATGCAGCCTGGTTCTGGCGTTCAGGGCAGTCTGTTTCCACTTGGGGACAGTGAGTGCAAATTTAGCTCCTGCTACACCTCGCTCTGCGTGCACTTGTAATGAGGCAGTGCATGCACGCACACACACAAGCTGTTACACTGTGGACACGCTGCAGCTTTCCAGTGAGAGAGGATTTCAAGGGTGTATTTTTATAAGGAAGAAATGACATAAGCGTCTCTCTTTGTTATTTAAATTTCATGAAAATCAACTATACATGGTGTGTAATTGAGCACAGAATAGGGCCCAGAATATATTCTGAAATAACGGGAGCTCTTTTATCAGGTTATATATGAAGGGAAAAAAAGTCAAAGAAAAGCAAAATCTCCATGCAAAATAATGAACTGCTTGAAGGAAGAGGAGAAAAAAGAGATGGGATCAAGCAGGGTTGGGAGAGTATTCAAGGGGCTGTTTTAAAGTCGTCACTTGGGAGTAGGGTCTGGAGACGGGCTGGGTTATGGTTATTATGGGTTGACGTGGGCCCAGAACCAGGCTGTCCACAGAATGTCAGCCAGGAAACAGGGCTGGGTGAGCCAGGTGACCCAGGTTCTGGATAAAGACAGGACGGGCTGTGGATCCTAAGAGGTCACCTTCCCTTTACCCCCTCCCCACTTTCCCCCCTGTAATCTGTAGTCTGTGCCCCAAGAGGCAGTGAGATAGGCTTCCAGGCAACCTGGTGATAAACCAGAGCTGATCTAGGGGGCTGAATCAGGGACAGCCTGATGGTGCTTGCCGGGACTGCACTCCCATGCTCACCAACATCCTTCCACCTGAACTTCCACTATCCCAGCTGCCTAAATGGGGAAGACAATGTCTCTTAAGAGGGTCTATAGGATAATCTAGACTACAGTACCTGGCCAGAGCAGGTACTGGCACAGGCCGAGGGTGAGTGGAACATGTCCCCAGATGAAACAGCAAAAATGTAACCCCAAAATTGAAATCAAAACAGAAAAAAGTGGGAAAAAAGAAAATATAAGAGAAAAAGGAAGAAAAAGACTATATTCCTAGTATAGTGTGGGCCCATGATCGGTACTGAAAGTGGGGCCCTATATCCTTCTTTCTGTCACCCCCAAACCCTCCATTCTTTCCTTTTGCTTTTCCCTGCAGGCTGCTACCCCACATGCCCTGCAGCTGGATCAATCTTTGAGGCAAGGTTTTGATTATGGTGGGCACTGTCAGACCTAGGGAGACAGCAGCTTCAGAGAGTGAATGCAGAGTTCCACCACAGAGATCTGGGAAACTGCGAAGTCCCCAGGAACTTCCACACTGCTGCCCTTAGTGCTGTGCAGCCTCCAGAATGCCCTTTCCTACTGTATTTCTTCAGCATCCCCTGCGTGCTTGGTGGTGCTTGGTCCTCAATATCTCCTTGAGAACACAAAGCCCAGTCTTCTCCCCAGGCAGGGCCAGTCCCCTCACCCGCCAGTCTAAGGTCCTATCTAGGACCCTACAGGTCACACCGAATTGCAGTGACAGAACCTATCCTCCCGCTAGACCCTGAATACTGAAAAGCCAGCACTTAGCACTGGCCGCGGAACTCAACAGGTGCCACTTTGGTGTCGTTTTAAAGAAGGAAAATAGCGCCTCAACGCTTTCTCTGGATGTGCCAGCGCCTCCCGGTGAGTCTGGCTTGAACGGAGAGTGGTGGGACACCCGAGCCAAGAGCTCTGCTTTGGCGGCAGAGCAGGGAGCGGGATCGGAGCGCCACCTATGGACAGTTTCTCAGACTGCCGGGGAAAAGTTGGCTGTTGCAGGTCGCTGGGTACCGCCGAGTGGCCTCCAAGGACACTGTGATGTCAGCCACGGTTTGCTTCTCAGCTGCGCGGTCCAGTCTCCACTCTACGCACTGCCTCTCAACCAGCAGCCAATGTGGCCACTTCACTGAGAATAAATGAGTGGCGCCCGGGCGTGAGTAGCAAGTCCTGAATAGCTTCAGAATTGCTAGGGCGGAATTTCTCAGAAACAGGTCTCATTGGGAAGTTTTGGACAGGAGTCAGTGGCTTCCGTTATAGCACAGTTGAAGCAAGGGGCTTCTTGCTTCACCTTCAGGCTTTGGGGACAGACAGACCCAGTAGGAATTCCAGCTGCTACTTAGTAGCTGTATGATGGTGGGCAAGTTACTTGCCCTCTCTGTGCCTGTCAACGCCCCTGTAAGACAAGCTCCTTGGTAGTGCCTACCTTACAGCATTACTAAGAAGATGAAAAGTCTTATCTGTAACCCAGATGCTCAGACACCACTGCTCCCAAGAGTCAAGTTTCTCTTCCCAAATAGCCTTCCGGGGTCTGGATTGCAGTAAGGCAGCTCATACCACATCCGCAAGCTGAGTGCCCTTCCCTCAGTCTGGCTTGCTGCTATTCTTTCTTTTTTCTTCCTGACTCAAGCTCCTCTTGCCACCTCATTATGAGCTTCCCCATGCCCTGTAGACCCCCAACCTCCTCACCCCAAACCTGACCAGGGATAACTCCTTAATAGTCTCTAACCCGACTAGAACCAGACTGAAAGGGAACCACAGTGCATGCTGAAAGCTTCAAACTGGCTCCTGGGTATGACCAGATTCAAAGCTCTGAGACCCAAGCCCACCTGACCCACTCTCCTGGGATCCCTGGCTAACTCCTTCTAGACAATGAATCCTCCAGCCATGTTACCATCCCTTCAAAATCCAGGAACCTCCCGTTGTCTGAGACTCTGAGAAGAAAATAGCTTCCTTTTTGTTTCTTCTATCAAAATGGAAAGAGACATAGTTCTGTTCTGACTAAGCATGCTTTTTCCTGTGATTATACACAAAATGAAACTCTCACACGTTTTAATTTTGTTATCTGGAACCTCTCTATCTCAGAAGAGTATCTTTGCTTTTTCTATATAAAATAAAATGCTCTGCTAGTTTTTTTTTTCTTTTTCAGGAAACAAAGGGATAACCTACTCTTAAACTTGACTCCTACAGGAACTAAAAAGCAAACAACAGTGAACATTCCCTTCATGTTTCCTGCTGTAGGCCCTTTGCCCTGAATCTTCACATCACTAGGAGGCAGTGGTCATTTGCTCTCTTTATAGCAAAAGAAACAAAGCATAAGGACCCCATGATTACTCTCTGGATCCATTTTCAAGACCAGGCAAGTTGACGTCTTCAAGTAAATGGCATTGTATAGATGTAACAGCTTGAACGTGACTCTCCTCTGTTTCCACTCATTGCTAGGCAGCTGAGAATTCAAAATACTGAATTCCAGTGCCACCTGGAACCCCCTGTTGCACATCACCTGTTTCATGGCTGGAACACCCTGTTACAAATACCAAGTCCAGTGCTCAGCAGCACGACCAGGCACAGGAAGTACCTGGGATAAAGGGCAGACAGGACGGGACTCCTCGTAGCTGGGCTGTGGTGCAGCCTCCCTCTGGCATCCTCCCCCTGCCCCAGGGATGACTGCTGGGTGGGGTGGGGCATCCTAGCTGTCTCAGGTGCCATCCTCAATAGCTCATATTCCTCCACAGCTCACTATCATCTTGGAATACAATCCCACCTATCCACCATGGCCTGCAAGGCCCTTCGAGAACTATCTGTCTCCCATCTGGTTTTCCAGTTGGCTTTACTGGTTTTCCACTTGGTTTTACTGCTCTCCTCCTCACTCACAGACAACTCCTGACTAACTACGATTGCTGCTTGAGGGCATTTGCCCTGGAGATCTCAGGCTTGCTGCCATACTTCTTCAGTGGAGACTTGTAAAATGCCCAGAGTGATGCCCATCACTCAGCATCATGATGGAGACCCAGGGCCCTCCAGTCCAGAGGGGCCACCCCAGAGTGTCCACCGTCACCCACTTATGGGAAGCTCCTTCTTGGAGATTTCTGTTATGTGGTCCTGTGGGAAATTAAGTACTAAAGGAAAAGCACATCTTAGTTTGTGGAAGGTCATCAGACATTCACACAAGCTCTGCAAATGGAGGGTTGATAGGACCTGGGATGTAAATGGGTGGGTGGGACAGGCTGGGAAGTGGGACCATGTGCCCCACTCAGCCTGGGGTGTCAGTCTGGTGTGCTGTGAGAATGTAAGCCCCGACACCCTCATTTTCAGACTTTACATGAGACACTGCAAACAAGGTTTATATGTCCAGGCTTCTGACTTCAAAACTGTTAACAACTTAAACAAAATGTTTAAAAGTCCATACTCTGACTCCAACAAGACACCAGCTACTTTGCTGAGTGCAGTGACCTACTAAGGCAAAAGGTGTTAGGTTTTGATGACTCCTGACTTAGAAGGGAGTACCTGCAGGAGAGTTCAGCTTCCCTAAAGGTTTCTGGGGCATTAGATCCTCTCCCACAAGGCAAGACAGATGTACATTTGCAACAAACACATAACAAATAATAGTGTTTCATATTTATCATCCCAGTAATGATAAAGAATACCGGAACTCAACAAAAGCTAGTGTTCTTGTTATTCTTGAAAGCTTGTGTTTAAAAAAGCCAGTTCAATTCATATAAAAAATACGCCAGTCCCTGCTTATCAAGTAAAGAAAGAGATGGAGGGAGGGGTGATCTCCCCACCTGACATTGGCATGAGCTAAGTTAATGTCACCAAGAGGGAGTGGGGACTCTAAAGGAGATGGGGGTATGGGCTCTCATCCTGAAGGATGAGGGACTCTGGTGGGATCCCCAGGAGCTGACTGAGTGTGGGAAGGCCCACCCACTGTATATCCTGTCCTCTAAGTATACAGACAAGAGTTGAGCCAAGCACTTCCAGGTGCTTACTCAAATGAGGTGAAAATCTATTTCCACACCACTAGCTGCTTATGGATTTTTGGCAACTTTATTCACAACTGCCAAAAATTGGAAGCATCCCAGATGTCCTCCCATAGGTGGTAAATGGGTCCATCCAGACAATGGAATATTACTAAGCTCTGAAATGTGCTGTTGAACCATGAAGATATAATCTGCTTCAGAGTCCCTACTCCCTCTTAGCGATGCTAACTTAGCTCATACCTAAGTCCTCAGGTGTGGAGATAACTCCCTTCATAAGCAGGGCCTGGTTTATTTTTTATATGAATTGAGCAGACTTTTTTTTAAACACAAGATTTCAAGAATATTTAAAAACACCACCTTTTTCCAACTCTGGTATTTATTATCATTACCAGGAAACTTAAGTTCTATTTCACCAAGTGAGAGACCCTGAGAGGTATGAGTTCAACTACATCCCATTTGCCCTAGAAAAGACAAAACTATGGCAATAGTAAAAACAATCAGTGGCTGCCAGGAGCTGGGGGTGGTGATAGACAGGCAAAACACAGGATGCATAGGGCTGTGAAAAGATTGTGGATGATACCACAGTATCATTGTAGGGGCTTCATGTTCTTCTGCATTTTTCAAAAACCCATAGAATGTCCAACACCAAGAGTGACCCCCAATGTAAATATGAACTTTGGGTGATAATGAGGTGGCAATGTAGTCGCATGGATTATGATGCATGAACCACTCTAGTTCAGGGTGTTGATAGCAGAGGAAGCTTTGGGAATAGGAAAAGGGCTATATAGGAAATCTCTGTTTTTCTGCTCATTTTGCTCTGAACCTAAACCTGCCTGAAAAGCAGATGTCTGTTTTGTCAAAAAGCCAGACCAGAGAAGTTGAGCACACAAAAGTTGCCCAACAGCGCCCCCTAGCACCCAGAAGCCACATATTCATCCACAAACTAGAAACTTGCTGAAAGCATTAGAGGTTTCCTTAAGGATCTGGAAGCAAGAGACTGAGGAAGTTTTGCTTTTCTGGGTGGCGTTTACCAATAACTTATCGATAACTTGTGTGTTGGGAGTAAGAGGGGGTGGGAAGGAAGGCCCTACCCTGGGCTTCCGCCAGGGATGCAAGGTCTGGGCAAGTCGCTCCTGATTGTATCTAAGAAATTGGAGGTATTGATTCTCCAGCGGTCGAGCCACAGCAGTCCTGGGCTCAGCTGTCCACACCGCAGCTCTTCTCGCTGTGTCCTTGCTGCAGGTGGACACAGCAGAGCATGTGGCAAGCCCTGAATCAGATCCACGGAGAATAGGCAGGTCGGCAGACATGAAGGGATGACGCCCAGACAGCGGGTCACTATGGGTCCGTGGTTGCCAAATAGAAATAGCCATGCCCGGGACACTGGGCAACAACTTTACCAGCCTTGTGGGTGATTTATGCTTCACGAGGTGACACGAACCAGGCAGCCTCTGGAAAACCACTTGGAGAGAGCGCTCTGGTGGGCAGGATTTCTCATTTTCTTTTCACTTTTCCATTTTTGTGAAATACTTCCCCCCTGAGGCCAAAGGAAGGGGAAAATGCTTTCTCTGTTATATTATTGGCCATGTGGAAAAGACATATTTCCCACGACAGTGGATTCGGAATGAAGACACACATTTGTAAAGCATATGTGGAAAATGCCGTGCATGAAGGGTAAGAAATATTTGTTGTCGTGGCTCTGGCCAGTTTTGTGAAATATCATAGGACAGGGAGAAAAAGTTTAAGGCAGAGAAATCACAGGGGAAGTCATGAGCGACTGGTTTTGGGGCATTTTCACAGAGTAAGGCGTGTTAAGGGAGGTGGTGCTGGTAGGACAGAAATGCCTGCTCGCTGCCACTGGCGCAAAGATCCCTGGAAGCTGCATGCGAGGGTGGGAGAGACATTGCAACCTACCTCATTTGATCTTTTCAAAAAGTGCGAATGGAGGCCTCTCTGGTGGCGGAGTGGGTTAAAGTCAGCACTATTAAAGTATCCACAGCCACCGCAACATGAGTTCAATTCCCCCCACCCTGCTCCAGGGCAGCGAGCTGACCCACATGGTGCAACAGACCTCTCCTGTGTGGCCTGCTGCTTCTCTGGGCTGTGGATTTCAGTAGGTCTGCCTGTCCTGCTCCCCATTCTGTCTCTGGTGATTCCTCTCACCCAGCACATCTCTGTCCTGTATCCCAGTTCTTGTATGCATAAATAAATATTTTTTAAGTGTAAATGATGTGATTATACTGCCTTTTCACATAAAAATAAAACAAGCAATGCCTTTTACTCTCAGAACCTGCATTTTAGGATAGAATAAGCACAGTTGGAGAAATAGTATCTATTTTAACTGGGGGGAAAAAAATCTTGAAAACTGTCTCCCTCCAGCCATCCCTCTCTTTGTATCCAAAGATTGGCCACAAACCTCTCTGCAATCCCTAGTGGCCTGCTCCTATGTTTTTGATCCCCTCTGCTGGAACTCCTCAGGCTGACCCCATGTACTGCACGCTGAGAAGCTGGTGAGAAGCTGGGGAGCTTTGTGGTGCTTTTGAATATGGCAGTTATGAGGTGCTGGGTCAACACTCAGCCTTCCTCAGTGTGACTAAATCTGGAAGCAGAGAGCCTCTAGGTGAGGTACAAGTTTATAAAGTCTTCCCCACCCTTGAGGAATATACTATCCAGCTAGGAAAAACAGACTCAGCTGTGTCCCCAGATCTAGTTGCACTTTCTTCTATTCTAATAGAGCTCTCATTTTGTTGCTGAGCACATAACCCCCCAGCCTCCCTTGCAGCTAGGTCTAGCTACCAGCTAAAGTCAGATCAAGTCACGTGAACAGAGGAATGTGGGCAATTCCGAGGCCATGGCTTTAAAGGGAGGGAGGGTGTTCCATGCTCTGCTCTGTGCCTGCTGGTTGCAATGCTGACACAGTGGAGCCTTCTGGATAGGGCTCAAGTAGACAGTGACAGGTGGGAAGGAGCTGGGCTGTGGACACAGTGCAGTGTTATGACCCCTACTGCTGGCATATGGCCTTCTAGTTAAGAGCAAAATATTCTGTCTCTTGTTTAAATGTGTGCGTTAGGTCTTTTCCACTAGCCAAACTCCTGCTATCATGGAAAGAAGGTCTTTCTCAGATGGTCCCCATATCCCGGTGGCAGTGGTTACATGTTCTATATGAGGGGTGAGGGCTTACACCCTAAGAGATATACATAATGGGGGTGGTGCGGGAGCTCCAGAGTCTAGGAACCTTACAACCAGAGTTGCTGCTCCCCAGCAATGTCCTTTGTCTCATTTTTTGTTGCAGCTGGAAATGCAAGTCATGTGGGATCGGTGATTCATTCCAAAGTGAGGTTTCTGTCTGACTTATGCTGATTTTGAAATTCCAATTTGTATTAAACTGGTAAAGGAGAATTAAAAGCAGACAATTTAATTTTGCAAAACAAATCCACAGAAATTGCCGGAGGGCCTTTCCTTTGTTTTGGCAAAATCAAGCCAGATTGTATTAGCATAGCCACAGCCTTGTCCCAGGTAGCACTGGAAGCTGCGGAACTTAGAGCTGGGCAGGCTGCCTTTCCTTGGCTCAGGAAGTCCTGGGATTTAGCGCTGTCCCCAGAAAACTGAGGTCTTCCTCCAGTTCACACGGACTGTTCCAGACCAGGAGGCGGCTGAGGAGCTATAGCTACAGCAGTGAGTAGAGCACAGACTACTGATCTCCCATGGCTTCCCTTGTAGGTATTATCCAACAGTTCAAAGGTCAACCTTCTAGAAATTCTTTGAACCTCTGGGTTTGGTGCCTCTGTTATGTTGGGGTACTCAGAAAGTTGCTCATGGGTTCTGAGTCCGGGACTCAAATCCATGAAAAATGTGCTGCTCAGTGGTGACTGACACAATTTTATTTAGAGCCCCAGATGGAAAAACATACCAATATCACTAGCCCTCACTTCTAAAATCTACAACTTCAGGTTTGTAGAAAAGTCCAGCAAGTCACCAAGGCTCCAGCTCTCAGGCAAGTGGCAGGATGGACCACACGAGTGACCACTAACCTGAGGGATTCATTCATCTTCCCACTAATAAGCCCCTGAGATTTATATTGTAGAACAATGCATGTGACTGAGACTATGGTGTTACTTTGAATGATGAATATTTCTGTGAAACAATATAATGACAGGAACATAAAAGTAAGGAAACTTTTACAATGAATTTGAAGGCTTTTGTTTTGTATTCTAACCAGAATATGTCCAATATTTTACTCAACCAAATACTATAAAATATGGAAAGTTATGACCATCAATTGTATTTTCATCTTCATATTAAGCTATTTGTAGGCAAACTCAGTATCCATATTCAGTCACCAAGTCTAAATAAATTAAAGACCTAAATGTTAAGACTTAAACTATAACAAGTTTAGAAGAAAAGCTTTATTTTATTGTACTTGGCAATGATTTCTTGGTCGTTATCCCAAAGGCTAAGGGCACAAAAAAAGTAAAAATCGGTACACTGGATTATATCAAAAATGAAAAGTTCTGAGCCTCAAAGGACAAAATCAAGACAACAGGAGGGAGGGAGGAGTTATTTGTAAGTCCGATACCTGCTAAGGGGTTAATGCCCAGAATATATAAAAAGCTGCAAACCAACAACACACAATACCCTGATAAAAAATAGGCAAAGGGTTGATGTTGACATGTCTCCAGCGAAGAAACACACGGGAACAGCAAGTCCATTACAAAATGGTCATTCTCGGTAATCAGTAGGAAAATGCAAACCAAAAACTCGATGAAATAGCACCTAACGCCCACTAGGATGGCTTTTATTAGAAAAGAAACAGAAAATAACGAATGTTGTTGAGGATGGAAAAAACTAGAATCGTTATCCACTGCTGGTGGGAATGAGGAATGGTGTGGCCACAGAGGCGGTTTCTTAAAAGCTTAAACAGAATTACTGCACTGTTCAGCAACTCCACTTCCAGGCATCTATGCAAAGAATTGAGAGCCAGGAATCAAAAAGCTATTTCCTATATCCAGAGCAGCATTATTCACAACAGCCAAAGGTGGAAGTGACCCAAATGCATGGATGAATGCAGAAGAAAACGTGGTCGCTGCCTGCATTGTTAGACCATGCAGTCAACATACCACCGGACTCACTATTATTCGGTCTAAGAAAAAGAAATTTTGCCACATGCTGCAACCTTAAAATATTATGCTAAGTGGAATAAACCAGTCATCAAGGATGATATTGTATGATTCCACTTACAGGAAGTACCCAGAGACAAAGAGTCCAATGTGGGGGGTGGGGGTATCCCAGTTCTTGTATGCATAAATAAATATTTTTTAAGTGTAAATGATGTGATTATACTGCCTTTTCACATAAAAATAAAACAAGCAATGCCT
>NW_004567122.1:26154161-26200963 GCF_000260355.1 Condylura cristata | reverse complement strand
GAGTTGTTTAATGGATATAGAGTTTCAATTTTGCAAGATGAAAAGTTTTTGGAGGTTGGCTGCATATCAACACGAATGTACTTAACACTACAGACTTGCACACTTAAAATGACTAAAAGGGCAAATTTCCTGTTATGTACATTTACCGCTGTTTTTAGCAAAGATAACTATTTGCAGAGGGGCGGCTGTTCGTTCTGCCTCCTCCTGCTATCAGATCTGTATGGGGGACTTGTAGGCACCCGGGCCCACCTAAATTCCCACATACAGAGCTTTTTATGGTATGTTAAAAATCTGCCTTTGAAGACACGCTAATTTCAGAATACCCTTTATTCCTAAACTTTAGTTAAAAGTATTTATGCTAGGCTTTTACCTCGCTTAATTAAAAACAAAAAGCCCATGTTTGATGTGTGCTGGGCTGTGTTTGAGGCCATCTTTCCTGGCAGCTGTGTCCTTCAAATAAGACCAAGCTGTGTTACTTCAGTATGAGTTCTTGACTGAAAAACAAAGAAGCCCTTTGCAAATACTTTTGACCAAGAGAAAGTGGACCCTCTTCAAAATGTTAAATGAAGACAGTGGTTATAGGACAAGGGAAGCTGGTGGTCATGGCTATCCCCATTCTACAGATGAGAATACTGAGTCTCAAAGAAAAGTGACTTGATCACCAAATATGTCCCTGTTGGGGCCCAAGCTGGGATCCCTGAGAATTGCCTCCCTGCCCTCTGGTCCTCTGTTGTTCTGGCTACTGCGGGTGAGAGTGGAGGACAGCATGCAGGCCAGAATGCAGGACACCTCTCCTTCCCCAAGCCCCTGCTCCTCAGGCAGCTTAATGATGGCCCTTAAGCTTAGTAGATTTAAAAAAAAAATCAAAAGCATGAGCTAATGACGGGACTTAGGGGCAATGTCTGGGTGGATTGATGGGCCCACTCCAAGGGAATACCAAGAAGGCCTATGGAATTCCCAGGTACCCCATCTCCAGGCAGTGATTTGGGCTCAGGATATGATGGGATTTAGCAGTAAGTGAAAATGACATTTATTAAGGATTCAGAACAATAATGAACTCAGGCTTAGCAGAGAACCCTGGAATAGGAGACGGAGCCTGGGCCACGGAAGTGGCAGCTCTTGCGGGTTCCTCTTCTCCCCATCTCTGGCTCTTGGTAGGTGGGGGCCACCCAGGTCATGTTGCCTAGCCCCCAAGTTTTCACCCTCTCCCTTCCATCTTGAAGAGCAGGTCACTGAGTTTAGGAATGCTGCCACCTGGTGGCCACAGGCTATCAGGAAGTGGGGGTGGGGGCCCTGGGGAGACAGGCACACTGGTTTGGAGGGCTGGAGCTAGGCCCTTCTGCGGTTTGTGTGCTCCATGCTCCCCAGAACATATGTTTGGAGAAAGGGGGGTGGGTAGTTGGATTCTAGAGAGGCCTGATAATTCAAAGTTAGGCCCAAAGTTCCCACAAGCTGGACTCAGATCCTGATTCTGACATCGGATGTGTGACTGTAGGCCAGTGGACACATGGCTGTATGCCTCAGGTCCTCATCTATAAAATGGGTGGCCTCTCTCCTGTGTCAGGACCCTGAGCCCCAGGACCCTGAGCCCCAGCAATAACCTGGAGGGTCTTCTGAGATCATCCCTTTCCCTTCTTTATCATTAAAATGTAATTCCTATCAAAGTCAAACAAAGCATATATTCAACTCCCAAATTATGTTGGTTCGAAGCACTACCCGGAGGCTTTGGAGAACAGGGGTTTGCACAGGCCATGTTAGCCTGCTCCGCCAGTGCCTCCCCAGAGGCACCTTTTCTCCGCCCTGCCCCTCAGTGCACCCTCACTCACTGCTTCCCGAGTGCTGGGCGCCTTGCACATATCTCACCCCTCATACAACAGATTATGTTCCTTTTACTGAGCCAAATTCAGGTTCAAAGAAGCTAAGACTCTTGTTTGAGATCGCACAGTGTTTTAAAGAAGGAGCCAGATCTCAGGTTCCAGAGTCTGTGATGCCAGTCCTTGTCTGCCCACCTTTGTCGAAAGTCCCAGAAGCTGTTGTCCTGTCCCTTCCCGTCGTGGGCTCCTTGGAGAGCAGTCCCAGGGGCCGGGCGCCTCGCAGGGGGCCCTGCACATAAAAACCAGCACCTCTGCTCCAGCCTTTGCATGCCCTAGGCTCGGGTGCCCCTTATGGGGTTTATCAGCAGAGGTTCCTTCTGGCCATTGGAGGTTCCGTCCAGGGCTTCCTCTTGCCACATGAGTTTCCTGGCTGTTTCACTTCTCCCTCTTGCTGAGAGCTGTTCTAACCTGAGGCACTGAGGAACTAGGGGCCTGGATGCAGTTCCTCTACCACCAGCTCACCCTTGCTAGTGCTAGGAGCATGGTCATGCCTTCCCCACACTGGGGCACTGAGGCGTGGGAGCAGGGACAGTAGGGAGGCGGAGCCCCATCCTCAAGGGAGGATCCAGGTCAGAGGCTGAGCACGTAGGATGGCAAAGTCTCCTGCCAGTTTCTGCCTCCTGCTCGCTGCCCCACTGCTGTTCTGAGCGTCATGAGGCTGGAAGGCCTGGGTATGTGGGGAGCCGGGAGGAGGAGGCCCCTCTCATGGCCACCAATCTGGGTGAAGAAGCCTAATGGGTAGAGAGGAAAGGTTCTACCCTGCAGGCTCTGCTCCCTGTACCCAGCCCTGGACACCTCTGAGTGGCCAGTTAGACTTCAGGTTACCCACCCGTCCATTATGGGTGTGGCTGTATGTGTCTGGGCTAGCAAGAGTCCTGGGATGTTCTTGTCTAGCTAGACACCTGACTTCTCTCCCTGTCCAGCCAATCAGCCAATGCCTGAAAGGCTGCCGCTAAGATCATATTCAGGTCACTTGCTGACCCCCTAGGTTTCCTGAGAGGTCCAGCACACCCCTAACACAGTCAGGGGAGAGGCTTCTCAGGGTCCCAAGCTTTGTTCTCTTTCCCAATGTCAGGGGAGCAAGAATGTAGAGGGTGGGGGGATACAGAACGGGCATTCTAGAGATAGTAAAGACCATCCTAGGAGACTTCACTGGCCTTTAGTCCCTTGTCAGAGGTCTCAGTGCTCTGGTGAGCAGCCCTGACCCCCACCACTGACCCCTCACCTCACAGCAATCTCTCACAACAATCTCACCTCACAATCTCTCAGCTGTCTTGAGGAACCAGAAGCCACACAGCATGGTCCAGATGGAGCTTGAGGCCCAGCTATGGAAGCCGCCTGCACCATGGTGTGCTCTGGTTTGGGGGCCTGGGGTTTACCTACTTCCACTGCAGCTCTTCTGTGTCCCCTTAGTCACCTCTCTGAGCTTCCAGATTAGAGATTTGAGCATCTGGCTATGACCTACCCAGTGAGGGCAGAGAAGGCCCAAGAGAGCAATGGGAAGTATAGTAACATATTTTTACTACATGATCATGATCCAGCAAGCACACCCCTTTGGTATTCATCCAGGTGAGCGCAAGCAATATTTATGTTCACTCAAAAATGCACAAAGAAGTTTATAGCATCTTCATTCATAAATGACAAAATCTGGAAGCAACTTTATTATTCTTCAGTAGGTAAATGGATAAACTGTGATCCTTCCAGACAATGGAATATCATTCAGCATTAAATAGAAATGAGCTATTAAACTATGAAAAAACATGGTTGGGTCTAAAAATGTTTATTACCAATGAAAGAAGCCCACTGGAAAAGACTAAATCATCCTGAAACTATGACAACACTAGAAAGATTGTCAGCTGTCAGGGGTTGGGGGAGGAAGGGATAAACAGAGGGTAAAGGTAAAGGTAAAGAACATAGGGTTTTCAAGGTGGTGAAATTGGCCTGTATAATTTTTTTAGAGTTAAATGTATGACTCGTAAGTGTACAGCTTGATATACTTGTATGTGTAAGTACACATTACGTCATCACTGTGTAGTTACAGTTCCACCAAGTTCTTTCATGCTCCTTTCTACTTGTTGT
The DNA here is from genome assembly GCF_000260355.1 of Condylura cristata. NCBI lineage: Eukaryota > Metazoa > Chordata > Mammalia > Eulipotyphla > Talpidae > Condylura > Condylura cristata. The sequence continues at coordinate 26,197,010 of NW_004567122.1, read as the reverse complement.
GGTTGAATTGTGCTCCAAAATTCACATGAGGAGGGCCTCCCTGGTGATCCAGGGAGTTAGGTCTCAGCACTATGAAGCTATTTGCAGCCATTGCAGCCCGAGTTCTATCCCTGACCAGGGAGATGACCCACATGGCGCAGCAGACCTCTCCTGTCTCGTCCACTGCTCCCCTCAGCAGTGTACTTCGTTGGTAGGCCTGTTCTGCTCCCCACTATCTATGGTGAATCTTCTCACCTCCCACCCTGTACCTCTGACCTCCCAATTATTGTATGCATAATAAAAAAACAATGTGGGGCCCTCCCTGGTGGCACAGTGGGTTAAAGCACTGCACTAAGAAGCTAAAAACCACTTCTGCATGAGTTCAATCCCAGCCTGCTCCGGAAGTGACCACATGGCACGGCAGACCTCTCCTGACCTGCCCACTGCTCCCCTCAGCTGTGTACTTCGATGATCTGCCTGTTCTGCTCCCCACTCTGTCCCTATTGAATCCTCTCACCGCCCCTGCACCTCTGGCTTATACTCCAGTTCTGTATGCATAAATAAATAAATCTTAAAAATAAAAAAAAAGATCAATATGTCTATAATCAACTTGGTAGGTTGGTGGGTACAATGAGGGCAAAATGAAAGTGCTGGTGAAAGACAAAGGGCTGTACCATGGGAATGGCTGTCACAGCTGTCACATCAGGTCAGTTCCAGGACAGACTGGCCCACCGTGATGGGCAAACATCCATCTTGGTCACTTCCAGGCTGCCCTCAGAGTGCAGCAGAGCCCAGGAGGGATGGCCACAGAAGGCAGCCTCCTTCATGTCCTGCAGGAGAGGCTGCCCTCTGTCTGGGGCCTGTTTGCCCTTCCCCTGAGGCCTCACCTGTTTCTGGAATAGTCAGAACTAATAGGTTGCCCACAGCTCCTGCAGGCCTGGTGGCCCAGCCGTAAAGCTCTCCTCAGCCTCCCACACTGCGGCTTCCTCACTGCTCCCTGCTCCAGAAGACTTCCCTTTCGAACAGCAGTCTTGGTCCCTTCATCTGATGGGCAGGGGACCCCAACCCAGCTCTCGAGTTCCCCCAGGAAGAGGGCAGGAGAGACCAGCAGAGATTAAGGGAATGGTCCTCCCTTAGAGAAGCTCCCAGCCCAGGGCTTTCTCAACCCTCAATGGGTGTGGTTGCACTTCCTCAAGGGGAAATTACACTTCCATTTTCTTTCCTAAAGGAAGAAAGAAAACTGATGTGTGGGCGTCACTGTGTCCCTGACTCTCCAGGCCCTGGGCAAGCCCGGCCCAGACCCGCGCCCTCCAGAGAGCTCACAGCCACAGCAGCAGCACCCCGACAGTAAGGTAGGAGCAGGGAGCAGGCCCTTGGGGACCGGGGCTGGGCTCTGTCAGCTGCTTGCCCAGCACAGGCCCTGAGGGTCTTCCCCGGCTGTGTTAGTAGCACTGGGCTTCTGCTTCCCCAGAGCAAGTGGGGCCCTGAAGACACAAGATCCTCTTCAGAGACTCTGCTCTGTGGGGCTTTCTGGAGTGCTCAGTGGAGCAGAGGTTACAGGAGCCATGGAGAACCCTTGCTTCCGAGGGGCTCTCTTAGGACCCTGAGTCACACAGGGTTGGTTTCTCGGCGTGAACTCTGAGTTTCTGGCCTGGGCTGGGGATGTGGATCCAGTCCCACTGTCCTGGGCTTGGTTGATGTCACATATTTCAGAAAGAGGCTTCCTTTCCCGCAGATTGCGGGGCAGAGGGAGGAGGCAGTGGGATGGATGGCAGTGCTGTGGGTCAGAGAACAGAGGGATTGTCCTCTCACTATCAGGACCTTCCTCCATTAGCCTAGTTCATACAAAAAGGCAGGAGGGACAAAGTGCTCATGGCTCACAGGAACATGTGTACCACCTGAGACAGGACCCTTGCCCTTTAAGGACCAGACTCCAATTTGGGGTCTATCTCGGCATGTGATTTTCACGTGTGTGGGCCTCTTCCTATTTGGCCCCCCTGGCAAGTGTGCCCACAGACACGTGCTATGGCCTGACCTGTGAGCATGAGGCAGAGGAAGAAGGCGCAGCTTGGCAGCTCCCCCAACACCATGCCCTCAGGAGGCGTGATAGACAGAAGACCCTCACAACACCGGCATGTAATGGGACGATGGGCTGGACAAGGATGGACCAAGTACCGCAGGGGTCTCCCTGCTGTGGAGGGTTAGAGAGCAGAGAGAGGAAAAGAACTTCATAGACGAGGTCACACATGAACCAGGCCTTCGAAGAGTAGCATTTGGATAGAGTTAGGGGTGAGAAAAGAGGTAAGCCAAAGCCTGGTGCTAGAAAAGTGTGTCATTGGTTGTTCAAATCCATGGAAGGTGGATTTATATATATATATATATATATATATATATAAGATTTATTTATTTATGCTTACAAGAACTGGGGTATACAGCCGCGGTGTGGGGCAGGTGTGTGTGCGTGTGTAAGAGAGAGGATTCTCCAGAGACAGTGGGGAGCAGAACAGGCAGACTGACGAAGTACACTGCTGAGGGGGTCAGCGGGTAAGACAGGATAGGTCTGCTGCGCCATGTGGGTCACCTCCCTGACCGGGGATCCAACTCACACTGCAGTGGCTGCAGATAGCTTCACAGTGCTGTGTTTCAAACCCTTGCACCACCAGGGAGGGCCCGGAAGGTGGATTTACATCGAAGGTGGTGGCAGGTCCTAGGGCCGTGGAGTTGGTGAATGTGGGAGGGTCTACCTTCTCAAATCCACGCCAGGACAAAGCTGAACACTGAGTAGCCTTCCAAGGAGAGTTTAAAGGACACTGGAGAGGGAGTCCCAGGAGCTGGGCTTGTGCTGCTCACAGTGGTCAATGCACTTTACCCTCAGGGGAGGTCCTACGCGTTCTTGACCGAAATTCAACACTCCCCACCTTCTTGGTCAAGATCTGTCTTCTGCCTCAGTCAGTGAAGAATGATGCTCGTGGCGTTCATGCCCATAAAGCCCTTGGCTCAGGAAGTACAAGGGCTGTGCTGTTTTCATTCACACTGTTAATCTTCAGGCAGCCTTTCTGGTCTCCAAGGAGCAGGCCGGGCTCCCCTCTTCTGTGTCCCTCTGAATGTCTGATGCTAGAAGCTGGGGGCTTAGACAGCAAGGGCTTTTCTTCTGGCTTAACCCCATTGCTTGGCTCGGGGGAGTGCTCTGTACAGGTTTGCGTGGGACTGTTGGAATACCAGGCAGGTGTAGCCTGGCTGCCTGCCCTCACCTTTCCATGATGCAGGGCCAGATTGTCCCCAAAGCACGATGGGCCACCCAAGCCCCACCCTGCAGGCTGGTGTGTCTAATATCACGTATAGACAAAGCAGACATACATGACAGCAAAGTAAAATTCAGAGAGAACAGGCACCATAGGGTGGAGGTGAAACTGAGCCAGAGCAGGCAGACCTGACTTTCATCCAACTTCAGCCTTGGCTTCATGCACAGCCTTGACTGGGCTGGAAGTGCTTTGCTGAGATGGCCCAGAGTCCTTTGGGTGGCCAAGCCTGCCTGGACTCCGAGTCAGAGGTGTGTTTGGCTTCACGGAGTGTCTGTGTTCTGCCCTACCCAGGCTCCCGTCCATGGAGAGGCCCATCACGGTCTTGTGGGTGAGTCTGTACCACCCCACCCAGGGCCCTGAAGCCTTCGCCAAGATCCCGCCGAGGTTGAGGCACGACACCAGCCCTCTGCTGGTAGGGCGTGGCTCCGATGCCCACATCCAGCTGCAGGTCTCCTGCCTCTCCCGACGACACCTGTCCCTGGAGCCCTACCGAGAGAAGGGCAGCGCTCTGCTGGCCTTCTGCCTTAAGGTCCTGAGCCGCAAGGCCTGCGTGTGGGTCAACGGCCTGACTCTCAGTTTCCTGGAGCAAGTCCCCCTCAGCAGCGTCAACAGGGTCGCGTTCTGCGGCATCCAGATGTTGGTCCACATAGAGAGCGGCACCTCTCTGGAGGCCCTTGTCTGCTGCTTCCGTCTCAGCCCTTCACCCCTGATTTACAGGGCCCAGGTGGAGGAGACTGAAGAATGGGAAAGCAGCCCTCGGGAGCAGTGTCGCCAGGGCTCAGGACAGCAGGCTGCAGGACACCTGGGGATTCTCCAGGACCCTCCCCAGCCAAACCCTGGAGGAGGAACAGAAATACAGCTCCAGAGGGAGATTCCGGACAGTAGGCTGTGCTAGCCCCCCTCCGGGCCCTGCCTGCAGAGAGCAAGCTTCTGCTGTTTCTGCTGAACTGGGGGTTGAAATATTCAAGTTACATCATGCGAGGTTGACAAGCCAGCACTGCCTGGTGAACAATGAACCGATTTTGCACTCAAGCAGCCTGGGGTGGGGGGACCCGCACTCAGTTGCAGCTATGGAGGTAAGGGGAACTTCATATACTTTTAGGGGCCCTGAGGGGTTCTGGGGGCCTTCTCAGTGTTTCCCCACCTTGCCTCACTCTTGTCTGACTAGGAGTTACTTTATGTTGCTAATTTTGTATGCTGCTTAAGAGCTAGAGTTTGAGGTTGCCCCAGGAATGCAGGACACATGTAACAATTACGCTTGTGGTAGCTCCAGGTTACCTTGGGCTTTCAAATACCCACAGGCACATGAGGCTTAGGGAAGCCTGTGTTTAATAAACTGCAAGTATTTTATTAAGCTGGCATACCCAATAGGGTCCCCTGATCCCCAGATGGGTTGCATGCACGACACCCCATACGCAGGGGTGGGGGCGGGAAACACAGTAAAGATGAAAGAGGAAATTGGAAAGTTGGGGCCTCACCTTTCTGGAGAGGACACAGGCAGAGCTCAGGGATTCCTGGGGGTGGGGAGATGGACCTGAGTGGAAATCCATCATCACCTCCACCTTCTTCCTCCTGCTCCTCCACTTTCTGTCTCTTCGGGATCAAAGCCTTGATTGGCCAGAGGACACAATCTTTGGGAAAGGCTTTCACAGTTAAGTGTCTGAGAGGGTGGCACGTGGGGGAGGATGTGCTAGGATTCAACTCAGCGGTTATTTCCAACAAGGCTTTGAACACCGTCCACTTCTGCCCAAGAAGAAAGCCCTCTGGCACCCAAGGGACCCTTTGGGGAGGTTGCAGCATGGCCAGGCCCAGAGCATCTTCGCGTGGGGAGAACAGGGGTAGGCAGGACCCAGGCCTGTCCTAGCTCTCGAAGCTTCCCTTCCAAACAGGAATGAAGCAAATACCCAAATCACAGCCCCAAGGCAAAAGAGGGGAGGGAACTCTCAGTGCTGGGAATGGAGCCTTGGGGCCCCCAAAGCAGTCCTTTGCTTATTCATCCCACTAACCTCCCCCAAGCACACACCTTGTACCAGGTGCTGTGTAAAACCCCAGGAACCAGCAGTGACTACCAGGCTGACAGTCTCTGCCCTCACGGAGCTTACGCCTGACTCAGAAAAGACCCAAGTTAGGAATTCACGACTTAATTGTCTAACAACCACACAGAGGTTGTAGCCACTGTGTTAGGCTTGCTTCAAGTTGGCGGTGACATTAACCCCACTATTAAGCAGCTGTGTGTGATAAGTACTTGCAGTGCGCTTGGAGCGCTGCTGTGGCACGTGCCTGTCCTATTGGATCTCAGGACACGCTGACGGACAACGATATTCCCCTATTTTACAAATGAGGATCGTAGGCTCAAAAGCCCAAGTGTCTTACCCATTTGCCACTCACTAGTTGTGTGATCTTGGGCAAGTGACTTGCCTGTTTTTGTCTGCCTTTCTCCCTCTGGGAAATAAGTAAGATAATAATCCCTACCTGCTGGAGGTGTGGGGTGGGGTTGGAGGGTCTGATGTCAAGCATGTAGTGCAGCACCCGGCACATAGCAGGTACCCAAAAGGGTTAGCTACTAACATGAGGCCTGACGTATGGGGCCAAACAGGTCCATCCCCAAGGGCACATCTTACCTGTGAAGGTGAAGACGTGAAGAGAAGGTTGGAGGTCAGGTGGACTGGGTCCCAGGCCAAGGGCCCATTTGTACTCTATGGATCCCTCATGAGGAATTTGTCTTAGTCATGGACTTGAGGAGCAGCCAAGAGACGGTTTTACCTGTTTCTTGCCCTAGCAAGCCCACTCTTCGGAGTTTGCAGACGATAGCCATGCTATCAGGGCTGGTGAGCTTGTGCCCTGTGTAGGATGTTCAGAGGAAGCCTCTTCTTGCAGCTACTTTGTATTTCAACACAGTTCCTATCTATAGAACAGTCATCTACAGGCCACGGTGTGCCCCAAACTAAGCATTAGGGAGCAGCAGACCACCTACAGAACCAAGAAGTGACACAAGCTAGGCAACCTCTATCGACAGACACGGTACGGGTGGAAGAGAAATGCTCTGAAAAATCAGACTTTCCACGCTAACTTACGTTATGACCTCCCTTTTACGTTATTCTGAGCAACCTTCAGCTTACAATTGGATTGCCTCAGCCTCAGGAGGCGCTATCTGGCCCTGACAAGCAAGTACTGCACCAGGGAGAGAAATTCCTCTTGAAGTCAAAAGTCATTAAACAACTGGCTGATTAATAAAAACAAATGGCTGTTACTGCAAAGTCTCTCACTGCCAGACAGAGGAAAACCCAAATCTTACCACTCTACTATCTCACCTAGCCTTCTATTCAGTTTCCAAATAACCACTCAAGCTTTCTACTATCTAGTCTTTGGATATGGAAATTCACCCAAGTCACCTATGCAGAGCTAATCAGGTTTTCTACCTTCTAGACTTCAAGAAAACTCAAACTTTCTAACAAGTTTTTCAAAGAACCTTAACTTAATTTGATTTACAAGAAATTTCTTCTTCCTGCCCTCACTTTTCTTTACCCCCCTAGGATGTCTCTATGAGAATGAAAGCCTTTAAGTAATAGATAATGTTTAGGGGACTTTATTTTGGTTAATCTTCACTGTGGTAAATATAGTAATATTAGTCTTAAACTTTGTGAATCTATGTACCTGAGGAAGGGCCTCCTCCCACCAGGGAGGTGCAAACCCATCACTGAGGTCTGCAAGAGAGAGCAGCCTGCTTCCTCAGCCAGGGAGTCCATGACTTGGGCCTTTAGGGTTAGTGTCTGTGAGGTCTCTGCAGCAGCCAAGGAGGAATCCAAGAAACACTAGCCTGTTTTTGCTGACTCTGCTGGTTCTTGACATCTCTTCAGGAAATGTGTGGCTTGACTCATACCAACTTTCAAGACAGCAAAACTCCACTCCATCCTAGGCTCCATCTTTCTTGAGTATAAAACCATTTAAATGCTCAGACCATTTAAGTGCACCACCTCCCATGCCACCAGTTGGAATGACAAGAGTGGACTTCAAGGACTCTAGCATGCTTGCTTTGCACAGAAACCTGAGCAGGTTGTCCGCCCACAGGCTAAGGGGGTGTATATTAACACCACATATATACACACACACTCACACACACTCGCTGTGGTGGTTCCAAGCTGGGGCTCGGCAGTTGAACTGCTGCCTGGTTCAGAATTCTTGCTCTACTGCTTACTAGTTCTGTGATCCTGGACAAGGGACACATTGCTTCGGTTCCTTTTCCTAGGAAATGGGAACTAGTGTGGCACTGTGAAAACAGAAGGAGGGGCAGCATGGGAAGCCTCCAGTGAGTTCCGGGCACACAGTTAGTCTCAATAGAGGACGTTTTCACAGTGCAATCTAGTGCAGTGAGAGGACAGCACAGCCACATGGGCCCAGCTTGCACGCCCGCACATGCGTGCACACATCAGCTACAAAGAGCTACGTCAGTTACATTCAGATATACCCCAGAGCACTACAATTCTCTGAGAGGATGTCTGGAAATTTAGACATCATCCCTTGTGCCCTTTAAGGCATTTTAACCCTCACATTCCTTTGTTTTTCAAAAATGGGACTCTTCCCAACCAGTCTGTAAGTGAGACACCATATCCCTTTGATCCCTTTGTTGAGAAAAACACCAGAATGCCCCATAAACGGCCAAGGCACAGGACTCTGAGATACACATGCAGACATGTTGGCGGGGAAACTCAGAAGGCCATTCCCAGCCTCCACCTTGAGTAAAGGTGGCCATGGGTGAGCAAGGGCAGTCCCCTGGGGGATTCTGCACGCTGTCCCCTGCCGTGGTGGGGGGAAAAGCAGTAGGCCAGCTGGGGCAAGAATGAGTAGGGAGAGATGGAGGTCTCTCATCTGGTCTAGGCCTCAAGAGGGGCAGCCCAGACCCTCTGGCTGGGGCTGAGCAGGTGGGGAACTACTGCTCAGTGCTTGAGCCTCTGCAGTCCAAACTGAGGCAGAGCTTTGAGATTTTGGAAGTCTGAGTGGTGGCTGCTCAGGAAGGTTGGCCCATATCACAGGGCTCCCAGGTTACTGGGAAAGCTCCTTCGCCAGCACTTTCTGCTCCAGAGGGCTGGGTGCTCCAGGAGACCCCGGAAAGGGCTCCCACAGAGGCTGTGAGGAGTAGAGCTGGCTGCACTGAATCTGGTCTACAGATCCTGGTAGACTACAGATCCTGGTTTCATTGCCCAGTCCCCCACCCCCCCACCCCCAGCTCATTTAGACTCCTTCCCCAAAAAGACACTAGGAACACCCCATACTGATAGACCAGAGCTGTCTGTTACTGAGAGATAAGCATTTTCAAAGGTTTGCCCTCAAGGTGTGAGTTTTCAGAAAGAGAGAGGGGCACTTCAGGTTTCACAGAAGGCCAGGAAACATTGCCCCTTCTCCTTTGAATGGATGGCAAGTTCATAAATGCGTGAAGCAAGACATCACTCAGGGACTGGCTCCAAGTCTCCCGTGCTTAGGCAGAAGTGAGAGCTGATTCATTTTACAGCAGCTGACGGAGCAACCAGGTTGTCTTTAGCAGAGAGAGGCGCTGAAGCACTGAAGCAAGCCACCAGCAGTGCGGAGGGTTCGATGGCACCTCCAGGATCCTTACTGCCTCCCCAGGGCTGTGAGTTGCCTTGCACTGCATCCACTGTGGTGCCCCATTATCCACTGTGGTGCCCAGTTTTGCTCCGTGGCACATGGGGTGCTGGCCAGGTAAGCTGGGCCCAGAAGAAGCTGCAGGGCTTTCGGAACCTCTAGGTCCCCTAGGCCGAAGTATGTCTACCTGCAATCCTGAGCTGCAGGCACTCACCCCCACACCAGACCCTCAAAGCACTACCCAGGTCTTGGGGCAAGGAGTAAACAAGCCCAGTTCCTCCACCTTTAAGATCAGATGCCAAGTTAATGAATTCTATTCACATTGCAGGACTGTGATCTCTTACCTTGAATGTGAACTCACAGGCGGATTAAAGTGAAATAAAACCTACCATTTGAGTTACATTCTCAGCTGATTGGAAACATGCATTACCTCCCCATGACCGGGCCGTGAGAAGGGAAGTTATTATCTTTCTTTAGAGTTTGTAAACTCTTTATGGCTGAGGCAGCTTTAATCCTGCTGGGGGAAAAAATGATCCTGGAATAAATTGTTCTCATTTACCTTTGTTTTCCAATCACACGCCCCAGTGGGAACAAAACATCCTAAGTGAGGGGATGTGGGGAGACTAACTAAGAGGATGTGGGGAGCCAGGTGATCCCCGACAGAAGAGTTTAATTATTTACTTCTTTAGGCACGTGAGTTGAGGGGCTTTAAAGGGCTGTTTGGCAGGGGGACTTGTTCCACAAAAATGTGCAACCTTGCCAGCTATCTCCTCTCTTTTCCTTCCAAGGAACTGCCGCCACTTACCCATAATGCTCACTGCTTTAAGGGGTACAGCAGCCCAGGCACCCAGCTTCAGACAATTGGGAACCAGGAAGGAGTCTGAGAAAGGGCAGGTTTGAATCAAAAGCAAATCACAGTCCAGGAATGAGGGAGAGAGCCATGGGGTCTGGGGTTCTGGGCCAGGCTTTCTTTCCTCTGTGGCGACTTCTGGAGCCCATGAGACACTGGCAGGCACTGAGCAGAACCATCAGGACGCCCAGGCTCTGAGCCAAGTATCCTAATGGCTCCTCAGAGCCCAGAGTAGATCTCTGTTCGGTTTCCTTTAAAGGTGTGGTGGCAGGGGGCCAGGGGTGGGCAATCTGCAGGGTAAATGGGGGTCCAGGACCTTGGAGGGAGATCACAGTGAGGACACCAGTCATGGGGTTTCTGTACTTGTTTCCCTGAGGACTAGGGGTACTGTGATATCATCCTTCCACTCGTCTGCGTCTCTAAGAAGATGTGAAACAGGGCCCCACAGCATGGACTCAGGAAGACTGGCTCTTCCCCACCGCCCATGCCAGAAGTTGTTGCCTGTGGACAGCCCCTCCTTGGGCACCATCTAGGCTTGAGCAGGAAGACTGAGCGTGTTTCCCACTGCTACCCTGAGCTCTGCTTCCTCCCAGCACCAGGCCATCCTGCAGCCTCCAGGATAGTTACACAGGGTCTGGCACTGGCGGGGCTTGACAACAGGTGCGCTGTCAAATGTGACACCTGGATTGTAGAATGGAGCACTGAGGTGAGAACTACATGAACTAGTCATATTCATCGTTGCATTAATTCATGATTGGGCACCAGGTGAGTTGATTGGTCCTAAAATGGTCCAGCTGGTCACTTAGAATTGACCTCCCTGGTGGCACAGCAGGTTAGGACGCAGCCCTGCAAGCGAGCCGCAGCGGCTTCAGTGTGAGTTCAATCCCCAGCCCCAGAGGTGACCCACGCGGCACAGCAGACCTCTCCTGACCTGCCCGCTGCTCCCCTCAGCAGTGAACTTCATTGATCTGCCTGTTCTGCTCCCCACTCCATCTCTGGTGAAGCCCCTCACTGCCCCTGCAACTCTGGCCTGTACCCCAGTTCTGTATGCATCAATAAATAAATCGTTAAAAAAAAAAAGAATTGAAAATGGTCAAATTGAGCAGGTAGTAGTTGGGGTAGGGAACTGAAAGCGGATCTAAGCAGAACAGGAGACAGCTTGGGGTATCCAGACTCCTCCTAGGCAGTTCTTAGCCCCCAAATAAGAAAGAAGAAAGGAGAGAGGGAAAAAAGAAGCATTCAGCAACTGACTTCCAAAGAGAAGCCAAAGAGCTTCACAGTGACTGGGGATCCTTAGCAGCCTGCAGACTGGCCTGGGTGCTGGGCAGAAGCAGCCCCTGAGCAGCCCATGGGAAACTCCCATGGAGGCTTCGTGCTAAAGCCCAGCTGGTGCCCAGGGGCTGGGCTGCCCACAGACAGCAACTTCTGCCTTTTCTGGTGGCTTGGCTGTTGGAAGATCTAAGCCAGCAGCGAGAAAGAGAGCCAGTCTTACCCTGTGGTCCATGCTGTGTGGCATCAGTTTCACATGGACAGTCTTAATCACCTCAATGTGGGAGCTAGTTGGGGAGTAGATAAGGTAAGAAAGCAAAACTAAATATTTTAAAACTTGAATGCAGGGAATTGGGTAATCAGGTAAAGAATCACTCAATCATTGCAAGTTTGAGACCAGGCAGAGCAGAGGCCACCAGCACTGCTGGCTCCCACTCCTGGGGTGGGGCAGCGAAGGGAGGTGGCATTGCCAGAGCCAGAGCAGGGGCTGCTGCGGGGAGCTGCAGCTACTGTGAAGGGTCCCCATGGAAGCCCAGACCTCAGAGGTCAGACAACTCAAGGGGCGCTGGGGCCAAAGAGCAGATACTGCTGCTGCCAGAGGTTTTCCAAGAGGATGAGAGGGCAGATAAACCTTGCTTCTCCTCTCTCCTGGGAGCACCCAGTGGCACCCAATGGCTGCAGCTAATGGAAGCCACTGAAAGGCAGCTCAGGAAAAGCAGCCTGTACTTCTGCAAAAAGGTGAGCTTTCTGCAGCGCAGAGTGGAGAAGGGAAGAGAGAACTAAGAGTGTGTCCATCAGCAGCCCCCCCCACCCCTGGGGCCTTGGGGTGACCACCAAAAAGGAAGGGCAGAAGGCAAAAGGCAAACTCAGATCCCCCGCCCTCACCACTGCCACCCCAAGCTATGGGACTTGGGGGGCCTTTAAGAAAGGAGAGAGGGACACAAGTGCAGTGGTATGAGCTAGGATTGGCATCACCCCCACAGTCCTACCGGGAGGCCCTGCTTTGAAAGCCCCTCCCTCCCACTACAGTCTCAGGTCAGCAAAATAGTGTACAAATCCCCCTGTCCTCCAGTCAGTGACTCTGAAACGGCCCTCACCTCCCAGGCCACCTCTCCTCGCATATAGTGGGGATATTTGTAGTGGCTGCCTCGCCCGTGTGGCAGGAACACAGAACACAGCCTATACAGTTGCTTAGCAAGAGCCCTTTGGAAAGCCTCCCTGAGTGGCAGCCATTAACACTGACCACAACCATCACTTTCTCTCTCCCTTCAGAAAAGCTTCCCTGACTTCTTCCACAAAGGAGTCATCTCCCTCCTTCTCCCAAGCTTGCATTGGGATACACAGAGGGGACTGACTGATCCATGGAAGAAGAGCTGCAAGTATTCGTACTTACCGTGTGCCATGCCCCAGAACCTTCCACTTACAGGGTGTCATAAAAACAACCTTGAAATATGTTTGCGGGCGGTACAGTCACCCAGCCTCCAGCAGGTCCTTAGACAGGTTCTGTTGACTAAATGACAAGAGAATGAGCTGAACAGACAAGAGAATGAGCTGGAAAAGATTTTGGGTGGGGTGAAAGCAGACCTTTAGGGAACAGGGCTTTGAGAAGAGCCTCAAACCACAGTAGAGCTGTAGGTTAAAGGTTAAAACACACTTGAAACAGTTGCCATGGTGGGCAGTCAGAAGGAAGGGTGGTTTCAGCGAGCTGACTCCTGCAGAATTCTCATGCCTATTTCATCTGTGCTCTGCTAACTGGTTTCCCTACTAGATGAGTCCTGTCTCCAGGGTACAACATGACCACCCAGCTGTTGGCACCTCAGAAACACACACATGAGGTACAGAGCCCCCAAACATGGAGCTGTGTCCCAGGAGCCCTGGAAGCAGGCAGGCTGGATGTTTGATGTCAGAGGCTTCCAGAACCAGGGCTGTGCCTCATTACTGGGGAACACATGGTCCCCTGTGGACACTCATTGGAGACCAAGGAGGGAAGCTAATAATGGGGGCTTCGTCTTCCAGTTTTATGTTCCTCTTCCCCTGGGCCTGCAGAGTCTGTGGTTGCTGAGCAGATTTCAAGTCAAAATATCAGGAAAACCTCATGTACTCCGACTTCTCCTTCCAAACTCCCTCCCCACCCCCACTTACACACACACCCACACACACGCACACTCACATGTCTGCCTCTGGGCTCTATCAAGCACCTCAAGTAAAGTGTTGGTTAGAAAAACCACAAGGTAATTATGAGCTGTGAGTTTGGCTCCTCCGTTAAAGAAAGAGAAAATGCTTCCACTTGAGATTCTCAGCATGCTTTACAAACCAGAGCAAATGTTTTGGCTCAGTTCAGGGGAAAAACAGAAGCTGAGGAGAGACCTCATTAGAGGAAAGGAAGGGAGTACATCCTGATAAGGATGGAATGTTCTGGATAGAAATTTGCCACATGCCCCGGACCTTTCTGGGGATGCTGAAATGTTAAGACTGACGAAGAAGGTATCAAATGGACAGGAAGACACTGAGCATGGCCACAGGACTCTGAGAAAAGCCAACACACCTCACTTTGCCCATCTCTACCAGGGATGTGCTGGGACTTGCGTGGTACCAGCTCTCTGGGGGCAGGAGTGCTCTGACTGTGGTGTGTGCCAACGGCCACTTTCCCTGGTGCAAATTCTCCCTTTGAGGTCCATGTCGGATATCAAGGCGACACCACTGACTAAGTCAGCAGGAGAGAGGTCCACAGTACGCACGTCATCATGTGGCACTTCCACCATGTAGACAGAATAGTAAATTGCCTCATGAGCCCACGTGGCGTAAAACTAGGAAATAACTAGGAAGCTGCGACTTTTCATTATTTGATATAATTTAACTGTAAGCTCACCCACTTTCATTGTTAATAAAGATTTGCTTTATTTACAAGACAACATGAGACAGCCCCCAGCACACGTAGTAGAGAAAAAGTTCCAGCCCCTTGGGGTTCACTGGGGGCCCAAGAAACAAAATCACCAAAGCAGAAATGCCTTCGAAATGAAAGTGGTACCTACACAGAAACTTTAGCGGGCTCACAGTAAACCCCTCTAAGAAACTTGTGAAGTGTTGTGTTATTTTTTTTTAAGATTTATTTATTTATTTGTACAGAACTGGGGTACAGACCAGAGATGCGGAAGGTGAGAGGCTCCACCAGAGACAGAATGGGGAGCAGAACAGGCAGATCATCAAAGTACACTGCTGAGGGGAGCAGCGGGCGGGTCAGGAGAGGTCTGCCACTCCATGTGGTCACCTCTGGGCAGGCGGGAATCGAACTCATGCTGAAGTGGCTTAAGCTTCTTTGTGCTGTGCTTTAACACACTGCGCCACCAGGGAGGGCCATGTTGTGTTACTTAAAAGCAAAATGCGTTTCTATCTATAAGTCTGTTCAAGGACGCCGTGCTACAGGTGAGGAAACCAAGTCTCTCAGGGGAAGAACATGTGCCTGAGTTCACCTATCTGCTGAGTGGGGCATCGGCACTTGGCTGACTCTAGACCCTTGCTCTTATCCTCACTCCTCCATCCCTGCCCATGGAAAGGGGGCATCCACCGGCTGTAGCCGAGTGTGGGTGGCAGATCCCTACTGTGAATCAATGTCCATCTAGCAAATGTCTGTCACCAGCTGTGCTTCCCAAGTAGAGTATTTGTGCCCAGGCCCAGGAATCAGTTTTCTGGCTTAAAACATGCAAAAGGGCCCTCCCTGGTTGTGCAGCGGGTTAGGACGCAGCACTGCAAGCTGGCCACAGCTGCTTTATTGTGAGTTAGATCCCTGCCTGCCCCAGAGGTGATCCACATGGCTCAGCAGACCTCTCCTAACCAACATGCTGCTCCCCTAAGCAGTGTGCCTCATCAATCTGCCTGTTCTGCTCCCCACTCTGTCGCTGGTGAAGCCTCTCACCGCCCCTGAACCTCTGGCTTGCACCCCAGTTCTGTATGAATAAATAAATAAATCTTAAAAAAAAATGTGCAAGAGGGGCGATTAGGCAGGAGGCCAAACTCACATGTTTCCTGGGGCCCTCTCAGTCCTCAGGGGCACTGACAGTTCCTCTGGCATTTCAAGGCCACCTCCCCACATAGCTCTCTGCCTGCCTGCGGTTCGGCCTTTTGGACATGGGACGTTGCGTCTCTGGTAAATTAATCTACAAGCTGCAGGGAGGCTTTTGACTCAGTTTCTGTGGCCAAACCTAAGGCCTGTGGACACTGAAAGCAGGGCAGGGCCTGCTGACCACCCAGGCTGTGTGTAAATATTGCCCAGCAGCCCCTTGGGCCATCACCCTTCCTCACCCAGGGCAAATAGCATGGGACTCAGGGAGGGGTCAGCCCCCCTACTGAAGGTCTGGATCCCAGATCTCAAGCTCACATGGGACTGGAAGTCAGTGCCTGGAAATTGCTCCAGGTCATAGTGAGCGCCTTGCAGTCTCCCAGCACCCCCAGCTTGGGCACTACCTGTCCAGCCTCCAGGTAGGAAACACCCCATTGCACAGGCCATGTCTGCTCAATCCTTCGTCATTTCAAATTTTCTGGCGTGTGGGTTGGGTGTGCTTGGTTCTTTTAAACATCACACTTTATGGTCTTTTGCAGTGTAATTTTGTTCCTGTCCTGCCATGCCATTTGAATTAAATATCAAACAGATGTGAGTCATTTTTTGCTCTTTTTAAAGAAAAAGTTTAATATTAGGGAGCATGCCCTCCTATAGGATCAGGAAAGCATTCACAGAAATAAGCCCCTTCAAATTAAAAAAGAATCACATTGGTTAACATTAAGATGCTTTCAAGTGATACATTTCGAAGTGCTAAGGTAAGGTGTTTCCAGCAAGCTATAAAGCAGCCAGGACAGGGAGAAGAAGATATATGGCCTCAGGCCGATGGGGAAATTGGAGCTCAGAGCAGGGGCAACCCCACCTGGGGAGGAAGCTCTACGCTGGGAGATGAGGTTCACAGATGAGAGTGGGGGAGGCCATCTTCCTCAGAGCCTGCTTGTGCGGGGCTGCTCTCTGCAGTGCGGCCAGGGTGGGAAGGTGGTCAGCAGGGGTCTGTTCTGGGCAGTGAGCCAACCTGACCTGTGCCGGTTGCCCATCTCCATGTGTTGTGCCAGCCCGCCCCATCTCCCAGACAGCCGTCCCTTGGACTTCCTCCAGAATAACTTCCTCTTTGGTGTCTGCTGCAGTCCTCAGGTAGTGGGGTTTGGGGGTTTCTGTGAGTCCTATATTATATAATCTCTGAAAATGCAGAGCAAGCCATAGCTCCTCTTCACTTCCAGGAAAGTATCCAAATCTGCATATAACTTCAGGGGCCCACAGTCCCCTGACTTAGATTCCCCACCCCCTCTGCTCCCCATGACCCCCAAAATAGCTGGAGCCCAGGGCATTTCTTTGCTAAGACACTGCCTCACAGGACTTCTCAAAGAGAACAGGAACCTATGGCCCTGGACATCATGCAGGGCTTTTGTGTGATCAGGGCTTTTGTGTGATCCAAACCCCCGGCTCGTTTCTTGGCAACACGCATGCCTGGAGCTCAGTGTTATTGGACCAGCCGCCATTCATGGACCCCAGCCAGGCTGCTCCAGAGCCGGCCCAGGCTAAAGTGTTTCCATGTGGTCCTTTGACTCACTGAACCCAAGAGGCAGCTCTCCCTCTACAGCCAACTAACTACAAATGACATTTCCATGTGGCAGGGAAGGGGCCAGAAGGCCTCTGATTTCAGCTGGTTCTGGATGTCCTGGACCCTAAGATGAGGCTCTGCACACCCAGGGATGACATGCAAATGCCTGGAGACCCTGCTCCACGGGGACCACGGGGCCCTGCTGATGAGAAACAGGACCCGCACCTCTGAGAAATCCACAAAAAAGAAGATTGACGGGAGGGACTTAGAGCCAAGACAATCCTAGACTTCGGAATCACAGAGCCACATCTGAATCCAGCTCTACCTCTTACTAGCTCTGTGACCTTGGGTGAGACCAGCTTCTCTCAGGCTCAGTGTCTTCCATCTGTAATATAGAAGTCTCACCTTGCTCACCAGAGGCTGGGGAGGATGAAATGGGATGATGCATGTGCTTGACTTAAGTGAGGACTCAATGTTTGGCAGTTACCGTTTTTTGCTCTTCCCTCCCAGGTGAAAGCCAGCTATCAGATGACACGGGACCTCAGGGATCAGTGAGGTTTACCCTCGGGGTCACGGTACTGACAACCACAGAGAAACAGGAGATGACAAGGGAGGAGATGTGAGTTGTTGTCTCTCAATTCCTCTCCTGAAGGAAGGAAGAAGTGGGAGTGGAAGGGAGGAAAACATCAAAAATATCTGTAAGTGGTTTTAGATGAGGAACTGAAATTCACAAGTCATTACTGCTATTCCAACTGTTTTCCTGCTCATGGAAATAAAGTAAGAAAGTACCGAGATCCATTGTGAAAGCCTGGGGGTGGGTTGGGGAGGGGAGGGAAAGCCAGGTCGTTCCCCTCCAAGGACTCTGGACCATATCCAGGTTCTAGAAGGGTTCTGAGCTCAGACTCGGCAGGGCTGAAGAGGTTGGTTACAGGAGGAGGGTAAGTTGTGTCTTGTAGAAGGGAAGTCTGTGGAGAGGGAAAGAGGACCTCTATGCCTTGCTACCTACTCAGCAGGGGTCCCAAGAGCAGGCTGGCAACCCTCAAAGTTCTCTGCTTAAGACCTTCCACCTCCTGACCTGCAAAGCCTCATGGGGCAGCCATTCATTAGACTTTCATTAAGAACAAGGGGTCCTTTCTGCAGGGCTGCTGAGATGCTCAGCCTTGATTGCCTAACAGCAATGAAAACACACTTCTGTCTCCCTAGAGCCAGGGACAGTGGTGTGCCAGTGAGGGCCCTGAGGACACTGGCTCAGGGGTCCAGGAGAAGTATGTGTAGTCTTGGGCTATGGCAGGGACTTGTTCTTGTGTCTAACCCCCCAGATGGCCAGAACACCCTACCTGACCCCAAAACCTCATGGGAGGTCACTCATTATGATGAGCCTGCTTCTGTGTCCCAGGAGGGCCAGGCCCCTGCCAGTCTTGGGGACCTCATACATCTCGTCATGGGCAGATGGTGCAGGGTCTCATCCTAGTGGGAACTGAGGCATCTTCCCATCTACCTCTGTTCTTACTAGTCCTGTTTTATTATGCATTAAAATATTGAATGATTAGGCCCACCCTGGTGGCACAGCGGGTTAGGACGCAGCACTGCAAGCTCGCCGCAGCCGCTTCAGTGCAAGTTTAATCCCTGGTCCTGGACTGACCACATGGCTGACAGACCTCTCCTGACCTGCCCGCTGCTCCCCTCAGCAGTGTACTTCGTCGATCTGCCTGTTCTGCTCCCTGCTCTGGATCTGGTGAAGCCTCTCACTGCCCCTGCACCTCTGGCCTGTACCCGAGTTCTGTATGCATCAATAAATCAATCTTTAAAAAAATATAACAGAGGCGATTAGATATATTTAAATAAACTATTCTCACGTCTCCCTGCAGTATTCTTGAAGGCACACATTTTCCCACAGCTGTAACCAGGGTGTACAGTGACTCCTAGACATTTTAAATGTCATATTAACACACATATACTTGTGTTGATCCTCATTGGTTATCTGTTGTCATATCAGTAACACCTTGAGTATTGGGCATTTGAACTGGTAACTTTTATACCCTAAACTATTCATGCATTAAGTTTTCCTTTCTTTTTTTTAACATTAATTTTTCTTTTGAGCAATTCCCTTGAGAAATTCCCAGGGGCTGCATCTCAGCTGAGAGCTGTGTGAAGACACAGTGTGTGCTAGTTGGCTCTGATGTTCTACGCATGGTGTTATATTAATCTTCGTGCCACCTCAGTGGAGTTCATACCTATGAGCCCCCTTTCAAAAGGAGAAGGCTAATGTGGGTGCTCACTGCTATCCAATATATCCCCCTGTGCCATTTCCTCGGGTACGTCCCCTTTCCCTCCAGACACCCTGGTTTAACGGGAACCCCAAGTGACTTCAGTGAATGACTAATGGTGGAAATGGCCTGGGGTGGGGGCAGCACAGAGATATACACGGGGTGAAGAAAGCTGCTCCTTCAGCTTCCAAAACAAATCCACAGATGGCCAAAGGCTGCCTTCCCGAGCCGCTCCAGAGGACTTTTAAGTGAGGGAGGGCCTACTCTCTGGATCTCTAAGCCTTTGGAAGATGTGAAAATGGGGCAGGTCAGCCACATGAACTGCTGGCTACAACGTGTAAACACTACCGCAGGGCGCTGCTAATCTCCCAGGTCAGGCCCTGGTGCCACCATCCGCCCAATGCAGGCACACAGCTTGGGGTGGCTCCAGCCAAGTGGCCTGTGTGATCTCAGGTCAGTGGGGACAGTCCCTGGGCTCCCAGGGCCAGGGAGGAGACTCTTTGTGGGTACCTCTGCCTGTGGCAGCCTGAGGATACTGCCCTGCATGTCCCTAGAGGCAAAACCACTGCAGCCACCGGACCAGAGCGGCCCAGGTTCCTACAGGCACCCAGGGCCCCCAGTTGTGCCCCTGGGCGAGGCGCACAGGGCTAACTAGAAACACCTGTGTACATGGAATTTCCTGCCCCAGTTCAGCCTTCATTTCCTCCGCCAGTAAAAACCCAAGGCGTGCAAAGGTGAAAGAAACCAGCCAGTCAATCACCCAGACAACGGCCACCAGGGCCGCAGAGACAGGACTTTCTAAATTAAATTTTAATTCCCACCCGATGGCCTGGCCGGGGCAGCCATGATTCAAACAGTGCAATGGGCCACCTCGGCCAGGCCAGTGCCTGCCCAGGTCCTTGCAGGAATTAACCTCACCCCGGGCCTGTGGACGGTGGCGTCTGCCTCCTCATCGTTTTGGAATGAGATCCTAAGAATGAAAGGGACCGGCTTTCCCCTCTACTTCATCGTGCAGCTGCAAACACTGCCCAGCTGATTAGCTGCTCTCCAAGGCAGGCTGTTTGAATTATTAGGTGCCAGAGAGATCAGAGCCACTGGTGACTCGGGGACATTTACCAAGACAACATCAAAGCCAGGGGCGCCAGATCCAAAGTAGAGGATAATGGTCAGAGCCCGAGGGTCTGTGCTCTGTCCTGGCCCAGCAGGTTTAGGTGAGGAGAGAGTCGTAAAAATACTTCTGTTTTTCCAGAGCAGTTTTTCCAGAGATTTCTGCCAGCTAGAGGAGGCAAGACTTGGACTGAGAAGAAGGAAGGCTTTGAGCTGCCCATTTTATGGTCAACCTGTTACAGGGCAGGGGGAGAGGGGCACCCCTGAACCCCCAAACCTGCCTGCTCTAACTAGGTTCTGCCATCCACCGTGTCAAGACAAAACATGTAAGACTTTAATGAAAAGGGACTTTAATACGGTGAATATACAATACGGAACACAAAGAATATAACTTCTAAATCAAACACCTGAAGTTACCCATCCCCTCTTGGGCAAAAGTCCACCCAAAAGGGATTAGCCCAAAGCAAGGCCTGAAAGCCCGCCACAAGACAAAAGCACCTTTTGGCCGGGACCCATGGAAAAGGGTCAGAAATGGCCAGACAAGTCTGGGAGGAAAAGAGCAAAATCAAAATCAATATTAACACTGCCATAGTCACCTCCCTACAGGTCTCTCGCCCACATCTGCCTTAACCAGTCCAGGGTCAGGAAACAAGCCCGGTTTCTCCATCACATGCTTGCTGCTCCATGTGGCTACCTCAGGTCTCCTTCTGGCTCTCCATCCTGCTTCCTTCTCCTCAGATCTCCTCTCTTCTCCTCTTTTCTCTGCTCAGCTCCACCCTTCTTCTGGGTGGGGCAGAGAACCTGGAACTTCCCCTTTTCCTAGGGACCACCCTGTTACAAACCAACTGAAGTATCCTCTGAGATAATGACTTGCCTGGCCAGGCCACAGACGAGCCATCTTGTGAGACTGCGTGATGACCTTTGTCCCCACTGGCAAGACTTTGAGATGCAATACTTTCAGGTGAAGGTCTGGATTGGGGGTCATACAGACCGGAAGTCAAGGTCCAGCTTGTGACCCTTTTGCAAGTTCTCTTCCCTGAGACTTGCTCTCCTCTGCCTAAAAGGGGAATCGCAGCCCCTCCTTTTGTTGTGGGGAAGAAATGACTGGCCATGAGGAGCTTCACGCTGAGGAATGCAACAAGCCAGGGGCCAGATGAGGCAATGTTTTCCAGGAAACTTCTGTTTCTCTGCCAGTGGCATGTCAGCAATGGTTACCATGGGAGCAGAGGCGAAGCCCCTCCAAGTAGGGGAGTTGGGAGGGGGATGAGGAAGCTGGCGAGGGGTGTGGTATCAGCTCTAGTCCCAGTGAAGCTGCAGGGAGGGAGGATGCCCAGGACAGAGGACTGGGAGCCAGGGGTGGGGGTGTGGGGGGCGGCGGTCCAAGTTCTTGGAGCAGGACTGTAAGCACCCACCCATGAGGGGAGAGCATCCCATAATTTTGATAATGCCATCTTCTTAAACACAACTTTATGACTGGACAAATGAAATCTGTTCATAATATGCTACAACTGCACACCTGAACATGGCTGTCTGTCACCAGTGTTGAGCTGAAAAGGGCAGATGCCAGAGTTCACACTGCATGATGGATCCCCTTTACATAAAAATTAACAGGCAA
This sequence comes from Condylura cristata, assembly GCF_000260355.1. Classification (NCBI taxonomy): domain Eukaryota; kingdom Metazoa; phylum Chordata; class Mammalia; order Eulipotyphla; family Talpidae; genus Condylura; species Condylura cristata. The sequence continues at coordinate 26,175,408 of NW_004567122.1, read as the reverse complement.
CCGGAATCTAACATCAGGACTTTGGTCATCCATGGGGGTGGTCTGACTGGAAGGGGATGAGGAGAGGGGGATGTGGGGAAGTTCTGTTTGCATCTGGGTGCTGCCTACAAGTACATTCACTTAGGGAAAATCCACTAAGCCATCATCTACTTACATAATGTGGGCACTTTTCTCTGTGTAAATTATATTCATTAATAAAAGCTCTGAAAATACATTATCAGCTCCATGGGAACTCTGAGTATAGAAATCAATAAATAAATACATAAGTCATGTTCAGTAGAAAATACTTTTTCTATACTGAAAAAGTATAGAAAAAATTTTTTTTTAAGATTTATTTATTCATATAGAACTGGGGTACAGGCCAGAGATGCGGAGGGTGAGAGGCTTCAGCAGAGACAGAGTGGGGAGCAGAACAGGCAGATCGACGAAGTACACTGCTGAGGGGAGCAGCGGGCGGGTCAGGAGAGGTCTGCCTTGCCATGTGGACTCCTCCAGGGCAGGCGGGAATCGAACTCATGCAGAAGTGGCTTAAGCTTTCTCAGTGCTGTGCTTTAACCCGCTGCACCACCAGGGAGGGCCCAAAGTATAGAAAATTTTTAAATAACAATGGGAAACGGGTCACTCAGCTACCATGCAGAGTTAAGTCCTTTAATGTTTTCATACATACTTCCTTACCTCTTTTTCCATGTATGAAGTGTGCTTATTTCATACTCAGTATATAAAGTTATATGCACAACTTTTTTCTTAGTGTGACATTATAAGGATGTTCACATCTGCCCGGAGTGACTCCTGAAAATTGTCCTTACAGTCTGTAACATGCCACCATGTGGACAGAACTCTAACCTGGGGGTTCTCAATGGCAGCCGATTCTGGCCCTGCCTCTAGGCTGTCACAACTTGAGGGGAGCATCCAGTGTACAGAGGCCCTAATTGCTGCCAAACCTTTTGTTGTGTCCAGAATAGTCCCACAACATAGAGTTACCAGACCAAAAAATTCAGCAGTGCTGCCACGGAAAATCCCTCTGGGTTTCAGACAGTTTCCTCTACGATGGATAAAGCAACAGCAAACAAACTAAGTTATCTGGGCATGTCTGATTATCTCCTCAGCATCAATTTCTATGGGTGAACTCAATGTTATGGCCAGAGATTTGATGCATACTGCTAGACTCTTCTCCAAAGTGGTCTCATTTTCTGCTCTTGAAAGCTGCAACTCTCTCCACACCAACAATTTCCCCTCCTCCAGTAACAAGCTCTGGTCACTCAACCTTTTAGAGGAGTGCATACCTCCCATTCCTAACACGTCCTCACGTCTCACAATGGCCCATCCTCTCCAGCTTTCTCAGTGGAGCTTCCTGGAAGAGCTCTCTGAATTTCTCTACTCTCCCACTCCACTGCTCCCACCCTCATCATACCACTGAGATGCCCTCAGAGGCACTAAAGGGCCCCGGCAGATCAAATCCCAAGTTAGTTTCTGAGTGCAGGAAGGTCCTCAGCCACATCAGCCCCAGGCAAACCCGCCCTTCCTCTCTTGGAGAATTCCTGGAGACCGTCAGGGCTGGCCCAGCCCAGGGCTCACACTGGAACACAGAAGTGAGCTCAGCCCAGCTTGCTCTCCTGACCCCAGATCTGTACTTCCAGCAGAAACCCTGCACCTTAGCCCAGAGCTTTCCAAACTTCACCTTCTCAGGTGATCATCCGCAAATAAAAATCACAGGAGCAATATGCATGCAGACTTCATCTGAACCTAGATTCACACTAACCAACCTTGAAACAGAAAACTTTTGAGGGCAAACTGGGGCGGGGATCAAACTCACACCGAAGTGGCTGCGGCTAGCTTCAGTGTTGTGTCCTAACTCCTTGCGCCATCAGGGAGGGCCCAAGTTTACACTTTTTTCAAACACCTTTTTAAAAAAGATTATTTTTATTTATTTATGCATATAAGAGCTGTAATGTAAGGCAGAGGTGTGGGGCAAGGGTGTGTATGTGTGAGAGAAAGGATTCACCAGAGACAGAGTGGGAAACAGGAAAAATCACTAGTGATTTGCTTACAATCAAAGAAAGACTTCTTCCAAACACAGGACATGGTGTCCACTCCTGCATGGAAGATACCAGAAATGAGATGTGCCATTGCTGGCCCTGGCTGGGAGCTGTCAGGGAGCAAGGAGATTGAATGGCAAACTCAGAAGCCAGAGTGCTCAGAACCCAGCCTCCCTCCTCCCGCTGACCCTTGCTGGGCCTGGAAGAGCCTGGCTGGGGACTCGGGGCTGGAGGAGGAGGCATCAGAGTGTCCTGGGTGCTAACTCAAGGCAGACGTGCCACCTGGCTCTCAGAAACACACATTTGGCAATTGTGTCCAAGATAGTCTGTGGCGGACGAGACTGGCACACTCAGAAGCAGCCTGGCTCACTGTGGTGCCAGCCGACCCAGCCTGTGCATGAGTGGCCGACCTTTCCTCACCACAGTGAGCTCTAGAGAGCCACAATCTTGCCTCTTTTGTTTTCTTATTTTTTCACAAGGGAGGCAGCTGGGACCTGTATATACACATCTGGAGTGACCCCCAAATCACCCACAGCAAAGCTGTTTGGGGACCCTGTTAAAAAGGTACATGGTGTCGGGCCCTCCCTGGTGGCGCAGCGGGTTAAAGCACAGCACTGAGAATCTAAAGCCGCTTCCGCATGAGTTCGATTCCCGCCTGCCCCGGAGGTGACCACATGGCGTGGCAGACCTCTCCTGACCCGCCCGCTGCTCCCCTCAGCAGTGTACTTCGTCGATCTGCCTGTTCTGCTCCCCACTCTGTCTCTGGTGAATCCTGTCACCACTTCCACATCTCTGGCCTGTACCCCAGTTCTGTATGAATAAATAAATAAATCTTTAAAAAAAAAAAAAAAAAAAAAAAGGTACATGGTGTCCCTGGTGGCACAAGGAGTTGAGCTGCAGCATTGTGAAGCCATCCACAGCCACTGCAGCACGAGTTCAAGCCCCAGCCAGCAAGGGAGCTGACCACATGGCAAGGCAGACCTCTCTCCTGTCTGGCCCACTACTCCCCTCAGCTGTGTATTTTGGTCAATCCACCTGTTCTGCTCCCCACTCTGTCTCTGATGAATCCTAGTTACCTCTGGCCTGTACCCAAGTTCTTGTGTGCATAAATAAAGAAATCTTTTTAAAAAGGTCACCTGGACCCAACAACTGGGCGGCAGGTCCCAGGAATCTGAATCATTTCAATAAACTCTTTAAATAATTCTTTTTTTTAAAGTTGTGATTAAAAAGTATATAACACAATGCCATTTTAAACCATATTCAATGTATAATTCAGTGGTGGCATTATGACCACCTTCTATCTGCTGAACTTTTCATCAACCCAAACAGAAACTGTGCACCAACTAATTAAGCAATAGCTTCATGTTCCCCTCTCCCTGGTAACCTCTAATCTATTTTCTGTTTCATTTTTTAAAGATTTATTTATTCATGCATACGGAAATGAGATACAGGCCAGAGATGCAAGGGTGGTGAGAGAACTCACCAGAAACAGAATGGGGAGCAGAACAGGTAGATCGACAAAGTACACTGCTGAGGGGAACGCGGGAGAGACAGGAGAGGTCTGCTGCGCCATGTGGGTCAGCTCCAGGGCAGGAATCAAACTTGCACTGAAACGGCCATGGCGTGGCTTAGCTTCGCAGTGCTGCACTCCAACCTGCTGCGCCACCAGGGAAGGCCTTTATTTTCTGTTTCTATGAATATACCTATTCTGGACAGTTCCTATGCATGAGATCACGCAACAGCTATTCTGAATCTGGCTACTTCCGATAGTACAAATGTTTTCAAGTTCTGTCCCTACTCTGGGATGTATCAGAACTGCTTTCCTTTTTGTGACTGAGTAATATTCCACTGTGTATACATATCACATGTTTATCCATTCATCTGTGGGTGGCCACTTGGGTGGCTTCCACATTCTGGTCATTGTGTATCATGCTGTTGTCAACATTGGGGCACAAGTATTTGCTCAACACTGTGTTCTCCGTTGGTGTTTCACGTGGAATTCCTGGGCCATGTGGTACATCTGTGTTTGACTCCTTGATAAAGGCCAAACTGTGGTCCACCAGCCACCCTATTTACACTCCCACCAGCAATGAATGTATGCATGAATCCACCCTTCTTGCCAGCACTGGATATTTCCTGTAGTTTTGATTTTCACCACACTGGTAAGTCTGGAAGTGGGTTCTCTGCGGTTTTCTTCAGGTAATCCTTATAGACACTCAAGTTGAAGAAATTGCTGAGTAAATGGGAACAATACAGAGAAGGACTCAGGGTCTAGGAAAGGGGACTTCTATAATTTTTCAAAGTGATTTTTGGTTTGTTTTTTGCAAGAAAACACTGGTTCCTAGGGCTGCGTTCAGTGGCCCAGCAAGAACACCTCACGGTTCTTTTTTTTTAATTTTCTTTAAGATTTATTTATTTATGCATACCAAATTTGGGTACAGGCCAGAGGGGCAGGGGCAGTGAGAGGATTCACCAGAGACAGAGTGGGGAGTAGAACAGGCAGCTCAATGAAGTACTGCTGAGGGGAGCAGCGGGTGGGTCAGGAGAAGTCTGCCACGCCATGTGGGTCACCTCAGGGGCTGGGAATTGAACTCAAACTGAAACAGCTGCTGCTAGCTAGTAGTGCTTCACTTTAACCCTTTGTGCCACCAGGGAAGGCCTATAGTCACTTAAGTGAGTACAAAATGGTGTCTCTGGTTGATATCTGATTTTGTTTTGTCTTCCCCTAACAACTAATGCTATTGAGATGTTTCATATGCCTCTTGGTCATTTGTATATCTTCATAGAGAAATACCTGTTTAGATCATTTGCCCTCTTTTCAAAAATAAACTTTAATTTTTTAAAAAAGATTTCTTTATGCATACAGAACTGGGGTACAAGCCAGAGGTGTAGGGGTAGTGAGAGGACCCACCAGAGACAGAGTGGGGAGCAGAACAGGCTGATTGACGAAGTACACTGCAGTAGGTGGGCCAGGAAGGGTCTGCTGTGCCATGGGGGTCACCTCCAGGGGCAGGCGGGGATCGAACTTGCACTGAAGCAGCTGTGGCCAGCTTGCAGTGCTGCGCTTTACCCTGCACCTCATGGTTCTTAAACAAATTTGAAGGGTTTGGGGATGGCATGGGCCAGGCTTAGATCTGAGAGCTAGGCAGGTAAGAGGGAGGAGGCTGGGGCTGAAGAACAGGCCTGGTGAGGGTGAGCTACATAAGCCAGCCCTGAGGGCACCCTGACATAGTCTTGCCACGGAAGAAGTGAACCCCGCCCTCACTTGTCACATTTTATGAGTTGGCTTTTCTAAGATACTTTGGCCTTTAGAAAGAAAAGTGATGAGAACGCTCCATGGGAAAAAGTGCCATGCAGCTTTTTAACAAAACCCATGTGAATCAGGTGGGAAGAGGAACTTCTTGCCTCCCACCAGCTGTGTCTGTGGAACAGCACTCAGAGAGCAAAAGAGGAGGGTTCCAGTACAGCTGACAGATGTCCAGTCAGAGGGTTCCTACGCCCCAGGCTTTAGTGGAAATCTCTCAGAGGTAGGGGATACCCCTCATGACCCTCCAGCAGTCTGACATAGAAGCTGCTGCCCATTAGCAGTGGCAGTCTGGGTGTCTGGGAAGGGGTGGGGTGGAACCAGGACTGACCCCTGCAGCCCTGTAGAGGATGCCACCCTCCCAAATGCCTAATCAATCAGAAGAATGCTCATGGCGGCCCACCCTGGTGGCACAACGGGGGAGGAAGCAGCACTGCAAGCTGGCCACAGCCGCTTCGGTGCGGGTTCGATCCCCGGCCCCAGAGGTGACCCACATGGTGCAGCAGACCTCTTCTGACTCACCCGCTGCTCCCCTCAGCAGTGTATTTGAGTGATCTGCCTGTTCTGCTCCCCACCCTGTCACTAGTGAAGCCTCTCACCATCCCTGCACCTCTGGCCTATACCCCAGTTCTCTATGCATAAATAAATAAATCTTAAAAAAAAAAAGAAAGAAAGAAATCCGCTGATGGTTTAGGTGGAATTTTGTCACTTGTGCTACTGCAGGCTGATGAGGATAGCAGAGCTCTGTGAGTAAGCAGCCGTGACCATCTGTGACTGTCAAGATACCAAATAAGCCCCTGGCTCTTCCCACAGCAGGCCTGGGCTCCTTCACCAGGACACACCCCGTCAGCCAAGATGTAACTTCGGTGCAGACAGCAGGGCAATGAGGCAAGCAATAAAAAGGCCTAATCTCTTAAGGCCACATGAATTGTTGGCAAGAACATAAGAAGAGAGCATTAGCCAACGATCATTTTCTCTTTGTTATAGATGCCTGCTGACTGCTGGGAAAAGCCAAAGTGGGGTGGGGGTGGGGAAGTCCTGCTAACACTAGTGGATGCCTCGATGCAATTTGCAGACCTGCTTTCCTCAGAATTTTAACAGCTAACTGGTTCATCATATTGCACTCATTAATGATGAAGATCAGTGACTGATGTTTTCTGTGACAGGTATTTCATATTTAAGAGCTTTCTTAATTTTTATGATGCTATAAAGTTAGCAGTCATCATTCTGTGTCAGTTAGACTTGGTGCAAGCAGCAGAAGTCATTCTAGGTTCAGAAAATGAAATGTCCTCAAGATTGTGGTAAGGGCTGAAGAAGCATACATAAGAGCAGTGACAATGAGCTGTTGAATGCAAGGACCCTTCACAGAACTGAGACATCTGCAAGCTGCTGTGATAGCTACTGCCACCACTCCATCCCTGAAGCTGATAACCATCTTTCTTGGTCTCTTCTAAACCCACCACTACCAAGCTTGCCTTAGGAGAGAGAAGAAGGTATCCCTCATTTCTACCTTTCAAACCTTCCATGGAAACTAGCAATGAGTAGAACTGATTTTCCATCCAGAATTCTAGCTACAATGGCATCTGGCAGCTTTCCAGTATACCCAAGGAAGGAAGGTAGACCTGGGAACAAGAATGTTCACATTGACATTTTTCAGCTGTGACCAGAGAGGTTAAGTCACTAGTACAAGGTCACACAGCTAGTTGATAGTGAAGAAGTGCTTGGGCCCAAGTTTGCATTTTCTGAAGTCTATTCTTACCTACTACTGTCTGGGAAATTTAGGATAAAAGCACTCTAAGTATTCTAACCATTCCTGTTAATTATAATTACATTGATAGCTATTATTAGATCTCAGATTAAATTACCAAAAGATGACTCTGAATTTTACAGAGATAATGACTCTGGCAATGGTACAAAATGAATTGTTTGAATATCAGGGGAGTAAGGATCAGAAGGGAGTGGTGAGAGAAAATAAATGTGAGTAGTGTGTATTTAGCTGCACAGCAAACTCCCCAGATCACCATTCCAGGTTATAGATACTGGATCTTTGCTGAAGGTGTATGAAGAAGAAAAATGCTCCCAAATATCTCATAAGCCAAAGGTGCAAGACACCACATCAAACATATTACAAGGATTAGCTCATTTCATCTGCACAGCTTCTAAGGTAGGTGACTATCTCCTCTGAATTGCATAGGGACGGAGACCAAGTTCCAGGGAGGTTAAACAACTTGCCCACGTCACACAGCCAGTCTGTGATATAACCAGAGTTGCTGCCCAAGTCTAAGCCACATTCTTAAAACTTCAGTTCTGTGTCTGTGCCTTTGCCTCCCCGGGCCAGCAAGGTCTGGCAGCACAGCCAGGGCCAGATTAAAGCAAAAAGATGGAACACCGCCTGGTGGACACTGCTTGTGTCTACCCCAGCAGTGGGGACCGACTCCAGGACCCAGTCAGGAGACCTCAGTGGAGATGGCTGCAGCAGCCCCAGGAAGCTCAGGGTTCTGGCATCACTCCATGCCAGCGCGTCCTCCCAGGCCTGTTGTGTGTTCCTCCCCTGCCCTCCACTGAAACCCATCCTGTGGCATTTGGAGCAACTCCTAAAATCATGCTGTTCCAGCTGCAGTAACCTTAGTGCTTTGCTAGTATAAGCATCCCACTGTACAAGTGGAGAAACCAAGATTCTGAGAGCAGAAGTGACCTGCCAGAGATGATTCAGATGTTTAGCATCAAGGGCAAGGGGGGGCGTAGGGAAGCAGACCGAGCCCAGGTCACTTCATTCTCTTCTCAGTTTGGCTAACACTTAAAGGAGTGCAGGGTAAATGAAGATGCTCAGGCTTTTGCAGTTCTGACCTCAGTGGGTATCAACAACTGTGGCCTGGAATGCAGGAGGCACTTGTGAGTGTGGGCGTGGGGACTTCGTGCCTGATGGTGGACACTGGAGTATGGTGTGGGCATGTGTAAATGGGCATACCTGAGCTTGAAGCCTAAGGCTATGAGGGCAGTGAACAAAGGACACAGAGACATGTTGGCTATGAGAGGACAAGTGACTACAGAATCAGGAGGCATCATATAGCAAACGAAGAGCCAGCAACTGTACACCTAGGTCACCCTCCTTCATCACCAAAGCGCCGCCCTGCCTTACAGTTGGCACCTGAGATAGTGGGACTGTTTTATTTTGCAATTTGGGTGATAGTCACATAGCTCTAATGATCTGGTGAAAATTCACTGAACTAGTTATTTTTCTGTGTTTTGTTTGGTATATCTTCTAGATCAAACTCCACTACAAGGCTTACTTGGAACTAATATTGGCTGGTTATACTGCTGCTACGACTACAAAAATATTCCATGTTTTAAGTGGAAAGTATCTTCCTACTAGTATTCAGAAGTTGAAGAAAAATTACTCAGTGCTGCTGTTGACTCAGGGTTTGAGTAAACTGAAGAGATGAAAGAATCAGCAAGGTATGGGGGCTCTTTGGCAAACACTGAGACATTCCTTTTGCTTTTCCTGCAGAAGACAGCCCCCACCTCCACCCCACACACCAGTGGCAGACACCTGATAGCTTTCAGAGACAACCAGTAGGGTGTGCTTCCCAGCCTCCCTCGCTGGCAGGTGCAGCATCTGATCAGATTCTGGCCAATGATTGCCCATAGTGGGTAGAAGTGATGTTTACAGATTCTAAGTCTGGCCCATAAACCCTCCCATGTACAATCCTTGATTGGCTTCTCCTACCTACTCACCAAGTAGAGTTTCTCTGATGCCCTAGGAGAAGGTTGCTCCATGAATCCCTGTGGCATCGTATAGGAGAGTCCCTTGACCAGAAAACCTGTGATAGAACATAGCACAAACAAGACATAATCTTTATTGCATGAAGTGTTGAAACATGCAGATTATTTGTTATAGCCATTAACCTATCCTGCATTATATTAAAGCCATGTTGAATTAGGTAACACCTATTCTCCGGATCCGTGCTACTTCGTATTTAAATATCTGAGATGCCCAAGTGGCCTCTTCTCTGTTACCTATTGACTTTTAACTGAGAAACATTTGTAATAGGTATAATTTATCAGCTTTCCTGATAAGTTGGAGCAAAGGGCCAGGATGTGTGAGCAGATGTGTGAGTCTGCTCTTTAGGGGTGTGGAGAGTTTGTAATTGTCCTGTCATTTTTGCCATTGACAAAGAGCTCAGAACAGAATTCAGGGTCCATTCAACACAGGGGCTACCAGCTCTGTACCACCAGAGGGCAATGCGATCTAACAAGCTGGTGCAGTTATAAAGCCTGAGGGACCCGAGGGAGCAACGAGTCAGCACTGGCGGGAAGGGTCAGAAGGCAGACACTGAGGCTGTGGAAAGCTGGGTGGTGGTGCTTCTTTGAGGCACGTGCGTCCCCACTCCATCTCACTTACCATTGTTCCTCCGGCTACCCCAGCCTGTGATGTTCTGCACGAATAAAAACCCTCCAGCTGAAACATGGGTTAAAGGGCAATCATGCCAAAGCTAACTTCCATCCAAAGATGCAAATGTGTAGAGCTGTTCAAAGATGAAGACAATGGGAGGAAATATGAATAAAAGCAGTGGCAGGTGAGGGGACAGAATCCCATTTTCTGGTTAGACCTGAGACTGCGAGAACCTATAAGAAAACAGCAAGCAGTTTCTCTAAAATGGCCTGGGATTTCCTATGAAAACCTGGGGTTGTAACTTCTGCTTCTGGGAATAGGCCATGCTTCATGCTGAAAACAACTAGAAAAGGGTAGAAGTATACAATATACTTCCAAAAAGTAGAGGGTAGAAGAGGCAACACCAGCCTGACAGGAGTAGCCTGGCAAAACCCTCTTGGCTGGGAGGTGAAAATAACATCGGTAGCAGTGAGACTGGTGGTAGCAAGTGGCCTGGGTATCATGTGGCCAGACTGGCATTTCACGTCTTCTGTTCTGACACAGACAGACCCTATTTGTGGGGTGATATACGAAACGTGCACTCCTCAAACTCACAATGTCGTCACTAAGAAGGCAAGCGTGAGACTGTCACAGACCAGACGATGAGCCACAATCACTAAATAGTGAATGGTATTCTAGAACAGAAAAAGAAAATTCAGAAAGAGGAATGGGATCCAAAGAGAGTGTGGAGTTTAGTTCTAGTTATGGCCAGCGAGAGCTCTTTAGTTGCTACAACTGTACAGTACAGTGGCTATTGTTAACGGTGGGGTGGGGGGAGAGCGGGTAAGGGATACAGACCCTCTGTGCCATCTTTGCAACTTTGCTCTGAATATAAAGCTGATAGGAAATAAAGTTTTGTGGAAAAATGCCCAAAATGAAGAATGATGTAAAAAATACATAAGGAATAAAAAAAAGTAAAAACATAGATCAATCCAAATGTTTTTTTCCACTGTTAAAAATATCAACAATAATGTCTTATGGAATGGTAAATACATGGCTAATATTACTTGTTAAGTAATATATTGATACACATTAAATATAAAAACACAAACATTTAATTTTATGTTAAGATATACAGCAACATCTGCAGAAAAGGCAGGAGAAGAGGGGTGAATAGAGTTTAAATGTTTTTAAATCTTTGGGAACTTGTAAAAATATTAGATTTAGGTTTGAAAATGCATGTTAGGATCTTAACTTTATCACTAAGAGAATAATCACAAGATGCTATTATAAATAATGTGTAATATGTGATATATATTATTTATATCAACTAATGGAGAAGAAATAGAATATAAAAATGTTAATACAAAAAAATAAAAATGGAAATAAAACAAAGTGGTGGGACAAATACAAAATAGATGGTAAGTTGTGATGCTTAAACTCAAATATTAGTTACAATATGAAATATAAATGAAAAATGCTGTAATTGAAAGTCTAAGAGTAGATTTACAGAGAACAATCAAATGTTACTTTAAATACATACTTGATGAGGCTGTATTATAAAAATTATTAAAAAGTTATACATGGAAAAATACATTCAAATTAACATTAACTAAAGGAAACTGGTGTAGCTAAGTGAATTTCAAAACAAATCACTAGTAAAGGTCAAAATACATAATGTAGGTTAAAAGGATCAACCCATCAGAAATATATAATTCTAAATTTGCACACATTTCATAACACAGACTTTCAATATGAAAAGCAAAACTCTATAGAACTTTAAGGGAAACAGTAAATCTCTAATTGTAGTGGTTTTTAATACACTTCTTTTAGTAGTGCTAGAACAAGCAAAAAAAAATCAGTAAGAATTTAAAATATTTGAAGACTATAATGTAAGAAGTTGACTTAATTAACATATACAGGATACCATCTCCCAGCAGTAAGAGAATGCTTTTTAAAAAATTTATTATTGTTTATTTTTACATCATTTTGTGCCTTTTCCCATCTCAGTTGTAATCCCCATAGTCTTCCCACCATGAATACACCTGTGTGCCATCACCATAGTCCCATTTTAAGTGCACAGACTTTTGCCAAATTTGTGTGTATCTTGAGCCAAAACAGCACGTTTCAACAAGTTTTAAAGAACTGAAATTAGAAGGTATTCTCTAACCCCAGTGGCATAAATAATAATAAAATAAGTGAAAATACTGAAATGTTCAGAAACTAAGCACTATAATCTAAATAAATAATGTGTTAAAGACAAAGTCATAAAAGAGGAGAAACTCACCAAATAAGAGCGAGAATGCAACATACAAAGATGTGTACTAAGGACTGGATTTCTGTGTCTCCTCAAAGTTCCTGCATTGAGACCCTAGTCCCTAATGTGATGGTATTTGGAGGTGGGGCCCCTGGTTTGGGTTTGGATTAGACTTAGATCAGGTCACAGGGTAGAGAGCAGGGTTGTCTGCAGACCAGAGTGACCAACCTCTCTTCCTGCTGGCACCTTTACCTTGGAAATCCCACCTTCCAAACAGAATTACTGGCAACTAATTCTCTCAGTTTCTTCTTCACCAAAGAAGTATCAAAACTTCTTTCTTTCATTTTCATTAACAAAAATTTCTATTATGGGAAAATTCAAACACTACAAAACAAAGCGGAAAGTATCATGAACTCCTACAAATTCTGTGTGCTTATGGCCCAGCCACAATGATTAAATTCTGCCTTTCTTGTTTCTTCTATATTCCTAACTGCTTTGCAGCTTGACAATGTTGATTCTTTTAAATTAATATATATAGAAACATGCACATTTTAGTTGTGCAGTTTTGACAAACAGATACATCACTTCACTGGCTCCTTTATCATAACACAGAACATTTTCATCACCATAGGAAGTTCCCGTGAGTCCTTCCGGGTTACTCTCCACCCCCAGAGACAACTAATTGTTTTGATGTGTTTTACCTTGGATTGGTCTGGCCTGGTTTAGAACTTCATAGAATGGGAGTTATACAATATGAACCTGCTATGTCCAGTTGTTTCTCCAACATACAGTTTGGGAGGTTAATTTATGTCACTGTTTATATCAATAGTTCTTTCCTCTTTTTTTGTGGGATAGCATGATGTTGCATAAGTAATAAAGAAAAGTATGCATTTTCCTGTTGATGAATAATTTGGGTTTTTCATTCCAATTTTTTTGTTATTATGTATAAAAGCATGGGGAGTTTTTCTGTGCAAGTTACTTTGTGGAAATATATTTTATATCCCTGGGGTACAATTGGAATTGCTGGTCAAAGACTGTTTTCAAAATAATAGTACCTTTTTATGTTCCTACCAGAAATATTAGAATTTAGGTTGTTTTAAGTCCTTACCACTTTCCCCATTGCATTTAATAGAGAACATTTTTTTTTTCAAAAGATGTTTGGGCATCAAATATCATCTTTTGTGAAATATCTGTAAAGCATTTCTAAGGAGATTATTTCAAAGTTGGAATATACTAAGTACTTGAAATTGTTAGGAAGATAAGAAAAAACAATTTCTTGGGAAAATGTCAAGGACACATCTTGTAATATCTGTGATAATTTGTTTCAACAGTTATAGGAAACTATTGTATAATAGTATGCAAAGAAGTTTTTTGCCAAAATTAATCTTTATTATGATGGTTTTAAAAAATGCTGATTTTCAGCACTTCCTTCACTGTTATAGTTGCCAGTCAACATTGTAAAGGCAGAAATATGCCATAAATATTTATATTTATAAAGTATAGATTCATGAAACCTTCAGATTGTTCCAGCTTTGGATTGGATCCTCTATTCTTATGACATGAGTCTATCATTTTGGCTGTGTCTGTGTGTGCACTTCTCTACTTCTGTCATAGCAAGATTTTCCAGGCATCTTGCATACTTCCTGCTCCAGCGCAAGAATCAGCACCCTCCCCCAGCCTCCACTCCCCTTGCTAATCCCCCCACCCCAAGATTATGCTCAGAGGAGAGGGATGAGAGGACAAGGAGCTCTTTGCTCTGGAATAAAGGATTTCACCAGTAGCTGAATTGTACCAGAACCCTGATCTTGGATTTTGTAGATACCAGAACTGTGAGGAAATTCTATTTTTTAAAAGAAGATCTATTTATGTATGCATACAGGGCTGGGGTACAGGCCAGAGGTGCAGGGGTGGTGAGAGGATTCACCAGAGACAAAGTGGGGAGCAGAAGAGGCAGATCAACAAAGTACACTGCTGAGGGAAGCAGCGGGTGGGTCAGGAGACATCTGCCGTACAGTGTGGATCACGTCCAGGATGGGGAATGGAACTCATGCTGAAGTGGCTTTAGCTTCTTAGTGCTGTGCTTTAACCCGTTGCGCCATCAGGGAGGGCCCGGAAATTCTATTTTTTTAAGTCACCAACCCGTGGAATTTTGTTATGGCAACCTGAGCAGACTAAGACAGTGACAGAAGCTTTAATAGGTGTATTTTACCAATATTTTCTTCCATTTTTTCATTTTTTTAATGCAAAGACTTTGTTTTCTTTTTAATATTGTCAAGGGAGGGGTAGTACAATCATCTTTTCAGATAATGACAGATATTCTCTGACTCTATCCCAAAATTAAGTTTCTTGAAGGTTAATAGTTATTCAGAATATTATTACAACACATCATTGAACTTTTCATCTTTTTATCCTCTGACTTTAAATCTATTGGCTTATCTTGTACTTTGAAAATTTTTTTTATAAAAACTATGCACAACTCTGTGTATCATCCATTAGTCATCTGTAAAATATTTGTTCACTAAATTATCTTTTACATCACCAAAGAAATGTAAGAGCTTTCCAAATGTTGACAGATTTTATTATACAACATTAAAAACAATTTTAAGCACTGGGGAACTAACAACTTCATTGCACCAGAGACAAGCTTTCAAAATTTTCTGTATCTACTTCATTAAGGACCCTTTTAATTCTTAAGTGACACTAGCTGTGTTGGGACTGGAAGTGAAGAATTTTATGACTAGCAATTTGTAGCTGCTGCCTTGGCTCAGGTGAGGCTTTACCCAACAGTGTTTAGGTATCATTAGACCCAATGTCAGTAGGGAAAAGGCCAGAGAAGTTCTTTTTACCATTATAGAGTCGTTTTGGTCCACAGTCCCCATAAAAGGGGCCCCAGGAGGGTCTGTGGGTCACACTGTGAATAATGCTGCTTAACATGTTGCTTACATCTTCAAAATGTATTTTGTTTTAAAGATTTTTATTTTTCAATCCACTCTAACCTCAAAGGAAATAATTAAAATGTAGAGAAGCTTCTAGGCTTGGAAAGAGGTAACAGCTCCTCCTCCTTCCTATATACACCCTAGGAAGGTTTCCCTTGGCCCCCTGTTATTCCTCATTAAGGGTTAATATCCACCTGTAGCAGAGAAGGGCCATTAACTGTTTAACTAACAAAGACTGGAGGGTGCTGGCTGTTGCAAACAAGGGCAAGTGTCAGATGTTGCCGCCAGATGCAGATCAAAAGAGAACTTATCTCTAAAGTAACCAAGGAAGAAAGCCCTGACCTACCCACCCCAGAGGAGAATGTGTCTGTGCCTAGTCATAAAGCACAGCCTTGTGGGGCAGAGCTTGTAGGGAGAAGGCTTTCCTGGTTTCCTCGGATCCCCTACCCCCATTGTGGTGTGTGTTCACGCCCTCTTGGCTGGATGAATGTCAGCCCAAAGTTTAGGAATCTACTGGAGACACTCCCTGTTCTCCCACAAGCAAGGTCAAGATAAAAGGGGGGAGAATGACAACACCCCCACTTTTGACTCTCAGATCATCAAAGATCTTGAAGAATATCAGAGGGACTGCAAACAGGCCCTGGGGAGATGCAGGAATGCCCAGCCTGCTCTTGGGAACACCCATCAAATTTCTCCCAAGAGCCATGATATGACTATTTGTAAACCATAGGTGACTAATTTAGTAGTTACACTTCTAAACAGTTATCCTCAGTAGCCAGATGTGCACAGAGATGTGTCTCTAAAGGGGTCACCTAAATCTTAGAGTGGGAACAGCCTGAAAGGAAAACAAGGAGAAACTGGTTAACTAAATAAAGGCACAGCTTAGAATTTGGATCAGAGATTCCCCCCAATAAGGTCTGCAGACCCAGGGAGGTCACTGAGTGCTTTTTGGGGCACCCACAAGGTCAAAGCTCTTCTTAGTGAAGCCATGCTGTTCTTTAGCTTCTTCACTGTCCCGGACTTTTGCACCAGGGGTACAAATACAATAGGTCTAATGGGAGAAATGGAAAATATGAATAAAGCACCCTACTAATGTGACCAGTTAGGCTGATTTTCTTGAGTGTGTGATTGAGTTGGGGGCTCAGGAAGCTACTTTTTTTTTTTTTCAGGAAACACCAATTTTACTTGAAATGGAGACTGACAACCGGGCTGCATTAATACTGCTACAGGCTGTTCGTTCTTTTGCCTTTGTGGGCCCCTTCCTCTATAAAAAGATATAAAAAGTATAGTTTATGGACTGTGTTGGTATAAAAGATATATATGGTTGGTGTGTGCATTGGTATAAAGACACATATATAAATGTTATACAGAGTAAAAGGTTTTCTTCAATCTAAAAGAGTGAACCTTTTTATTCTTCTGATTTTAAAAGAAATTGAACATTTTCATGGGCCCATAAAGTCCCATGGGCTTCAGCTCTGCTCCTAATGTAGAAGTTGTGCCTGATTGACAGTCAAACTGGTTTTTCAGACTTGGGTGTGTGCAGGGTGGAATTCTTCAGAAGGCAGTTTCAATATGTAATGTTAACATACTTGTCTTTACACGGATACAGTTTTGTTGTTTCTTTATGGAGGAAAGGACCCACAAAGGCAGAGATGCCTGAGGCCCATATAAGTGATTTTGCAGCCCTGCCCTTATGTGGGGAATGTTTTCTTGAAAATGGTGAAATGAACCCACCACTCCAAAAACAGCTGACATTATGTTGCCAATGATAAATTTAAACTTTCAAAAATAACCATTTTGAGCAATTTGTGTCTTCCACCATAAATTTGAACACTTTCCAATATTTAAATATTGTCTGAGGGTCTCAGCAGTGATATTAAGAAATGTGGTTTTCAGATATTTTATGTTAAAAAAGTGTTCACATTTGGAAGAGTAGAAGATCTGTACAACTTCATGACATAGTATTTTCCAAATGACCATTATAGGATCTCACCAAACCACACATGAGTACAAGATCCATTTAGATACAGAGAAATGGAATGATTTTAATGCTACTGAGTTAGGAAGTTTATTAATTAGTTTTGGTTTCTACATTGCAATTAACCTTTAAGAAATTACTACTTCTTGCATTTTGGTGTAGTGTTAAAGAACAGCCAAATTATCTGAAAAGGTTACTTAAGTCCTACATTTGCTCCCAATCAGTATCTGTGTGAGGCTGAATTTTTTTCATATGCTTCAAATAAAACAACTTACAGCCACTGAGTGCAGAAGCCAGAGAATCTGGCTATCATCTATGAAGACAGACATTAAAGAAATAGGCAAAATGGTAAAAACTTGTTTTGTTTTTTGTTTTGGAAATGGAATTATTTTCATACTGGTATATTATTTATGTGGATATTTAACTCACGTACATGTAAATATTTAAAAAATTAATATGTATTTACAATTTCCCTCAGCTTTCATTTCTATACAGCAAATAGTGACAGCAACGATACAACACATGCACACCACAGCTCTTTGTGGGCTCTTACTGGTGTGTTTTTCACATATTTTAATTTTCCCACTTTGCAATAATGAGCATGCATTCTGATTTACCACTTGGGGGAAAAAAACTTTTTTTAAAAAAAGATTTATTTATTTATGCATACAGAACTGGGGTACAAGCCAGAGGTGCAGGGGCGGTGAGAGGCTTCACCAGAGACAGAGTGGGGAGCAGAACAGGCAGACTGACAAAGTACATTGCTGAGGGGAGCAGCGGGCGGGTCAGGAGAAGTCTGCCACGCAGTGTGGATCACCTTGGGGGGTGGGGATTGAACTCATGCTGAAGTGGCTTTAAGTTCTTAGTGCTATGCTTTTACCCACTGTGCCACCAGGGAGGGCCGAGAAAAACTTGTTAGAAAGTCAGAGAAAATTCTCGGATGTCAATAAGGCCATCCTTTTGCTCTGCTTCTTTCTTCCAGTCTTTCTGGGGGATATTTCTGGTGGACTCCTCCCTGAGCTTTAACCCTGCTAAGGTCATATCCTTCCAGGCATGATGGGTGCCTCTTGTCTCTACATTGCTGACTGTACACTGGAACACAATGTCTTTTTGTAGAAGATGTCCCTTGAGACACCAGATAAAGAATCTTTAAACACTTGGAGTCAGGGCCTAGCCACCCAGAGACAGGACAAAGGACCTGCACCCCAAAATCAGAGGGAAGAGCTGAGGCAAGAATTTTCTGGGGAATTAGGACTAAACTGAACTCTGAATTGCTGTTGCTCTTGTTTTGGTTAAGTGTAACATGTTAATTTCATTTTAAGTCACCTCTAAGTCCCACTTGAAAGGTTGGGCCCTCCCTGGTAGAGCA
Source organism: Condylura cristata (assembly GCF_000260355.1). NCBI lineage: Eukaryota > Metazoa > Chordata > Mammalia > Eulipotyphla > Talpidae > Condylura > Condylura cristata. The sequence continues at coordinate 26,157,156 of NW_004567122.1, read as the reverse complement.
ACATATTAAAGCACTGTGAAGCTCTCCACAGCCACAGCAGCATAAGAAGGTCTATTCCCAGCCAGCTAGCTAACTCACATGGCACAGCAGACCTCTCCTGTCTCACCCACTGTTCCTCTCAGCAGTGTATCTCAGATAATCCCCCTGTTCTGTTCCCTACTTTATCTCTGGTGAACACCGTCACCCCCTGCACCTCTGGCTGGTACCCCAGTTCTTGTATGCATAAATATTTTTTAAAACGGTGACCATGAGAGGATCATAAACCTGTAAAAAAGTATTTTAAAATATTGAAGTGTCATTGACATAAACCATGGTCTAAGTGTAAGATGTCCAATGTGTTGACCTGGCCTATTTCTTTTTCTTTCTTTCTTTCTTTTTTAAGTTTTAAAAACTTATTATTTATGCATACAGAACTGGGGGTACAGGCCAGAGGTGCAGAGGCAGTGAGAGGATTCATCAGAGACAGAGTGATGAGTAGAACAGGCAGATTGATGAAGTACACTGCTGATGGGGAGCAACTGGCAGGTCAGGAGAGGTCTGCCATGCCATGTGGGTCACCACTGGGCCAGGAATAGAACTCGCACTGAGGTGGCTGCTGCCAGCTTACAATGCTGCGTCCTAGCCCATTGCGCCACTAGGGAGGGCCAACTTGGTCTATTCTATATGCAATATAATTGCTACTGTAGTAGTGTTAGCTAAGATGTCTATCATGTCCAATAACTTTTATTTTTTAAATTAAAAAAATACTATAGAGGCAACAGGACTGGCTTATAACACAGTGCACAGTGCGTGATTTCAGGGAATAGGTTCTCAGCTCCTCAAATGTCTGTCACCACCCCACACCACCACTAAGGCACCCTTTATCATAGACCACTGTGCACACTCCCCTTTTATCCCACCCTCCCCTTCTGATAGCCTGAATATCTGTCTGATTTGCTCTCTCAGTTCTTTCAGGTCTCAATTCCTTTAGAAGTCTCCTCTAAAATTTGAAATCCAATTCACATTTCTTACCCTCCTTTATTTTTCTCCACGGCAGCATTTTTTACACCACCTGACACATCATCTTTTTTGTCTATTGTTTTTCTTTCCTACTAATGTGCAAACTCCTGGCAGGCAGAACTTTTGGATGTTTCGTTGACTGCTTCATTTTCATCACCCAAACTGGCACATGGCACAGAGTGTAACCTCTGTATTTAATTGAATTAATGAATGTAAGGTCCTGTGTTGGACCCTGTTTTGTGGACTTTTAAAATAGCATAGTGAAGGTGAGGACGTATACACAGGTTTGGTACAGGGCGAGTGGAACATGCACATATGGAGGTGTGAAGATGTAACCACCGAATCATAGTTATGTGAATGACTGATAAATTATTATTATTATTAAAGATATATTTATGCATACAAGAACTGGAGTATATGCCAGGGGTGCTAGGGATGTGGGAGGGGGAGTGAGAGGATTCACCAGAGACAGAGTGGGGAGCAGAACAGGCAGATCTACTGAAATACACTGCTGAGCGGAGCAGCGCTGGTCAGGAGAGGTCTGCTGGCCATGTGGGTCACCTCCGTGGCAGGGTAACAAACTCGTGTTGTAGTGGCTGTGGAGAGCTTCACAGTGCTGAGCTTTAACCCATTGCGCCACCAGGGAGGGCCCCATGACTGATAAATTAAAACCAATGAAAAAAAGAATGTACGTCGTAAAGTTTCGTGCGTTGTGATGGAGAGAGCAGCTTTAAGTTTGGGAGGGGGAGGGTCTTTCGTTATGCTTTCCCTGCCAGTCTCCACCCCACCCCACCCCCGCCCCGCCCCCCAGCAGTGGTACTCTAAACCTCACAGCAAGGCGTCAGGTGTGTATTGTTACCCAAATTGGGTTCGCAGTTGGGTGCTGAGGTGCGTCTCCGCTGCATACTTTGGCGCTTGAACCGGAGGGGAATAGAGGGAAGGGCCCTATTGAGTGCCGGCACCTCATCCCCCACCCCCTCCAGACGTTCTAATGGAAAACCCATTTAGAAACGCTAGCTAGGCTTTGCAGCGGCTCCTCTTCTTCCTGCCGGTCTGCATTTAAAACAAAAACGAAACACGTGTGTGATATAAAGAACCAGTGTATTAGTAAATCCCAACTTGGCTCCAACAGTGAGCATTTGCTAAAACGAAGGGCTAACCTCTTCCTCTAGCAAAGGAGGTTCAGATTTTCTGGGTTCACTATGAAGAACCCCAGAGGAGCGTGTGTGCCATAGTTAGTCGTGAGGGCCGACAAGGGTTTGATGGGTGGGCTGGCATCGAGGCAGTGGGAGGTTCCGAGATGCCCTGTGGGAGGGGGTGTTGCATTGGTCGCGGAGGGAAAAGTGCTCGCCGCTGACTGCGATGGTGCCTCCCTCCCGGGTGGACGGGAAGGCTGCCAGCGACGGAGCGGCCAACCTCCCGCGCTCACCGCCAGCCACACGTAGACACTCAGTAAGTATCATTGTGGTTGGAGAACACAGGCGTGGACGTGCACTGGAGAAGCGCCTCTGGGCGTGTGTGCTTCGGAGGCCTTTCCAAGGACTTAGCCTCGGTGGACGCTGCGTCCAGCCAGGTGCCTGCGGGCAGAGCGGGACCCAGGGCTTCGGTGCAGCTGCGGGACAGACAGACCGACTTCCCGGCGGCGGAGGGCGGAGGGGCCCGCGCACGCAGCCGCGGAGTTGGGGTCAACGCCCGGGCGCACGGGTGGCGCGGGAGGGGTGGCCGGACGCGCGGGGACGGGATGGGATGTGACGAGCGGCGCGCTGTGCATTGTGGGAATCCCGGGGCCGCGGCGACTGGTTCCAGTTCACTCGGCAGCGGAGCCGGGCAGAGGGGGCGAGCGCGGGGCGCGCGGGCGGGAAGCGAGGAGGCAGGCGGGCGGGCGGGAGCGCGAGCGGGCCAGCGAGGAGCGCGGGGAGAAAAGGCGCGAGCGGCCAAGAGGGCACAGGCCGGACACCTTGCTGCTGCCATCGCCGCCGCCGCCGCCGAGCCGCCC
>NW_004567122.1:26132750-26153505 GCF_000260355.1 Condylura cristata | reverse complement strand
CCCCCGCCGCTCTCGCTCGTCTCCTAGTCCGCCTTTTGTTTGCTTTGTGGTTGGGAGTTTTTTTTTTTTAAGGTAACTCCGGAAGGCTCTAGGCTCCCTGGGTGGAGGAGGCCGGGAGAAGACAGGCTCGTGGGGGAGGTGAACGGAGAGGGGGGTTGGGAGCGCTGGGTGCTGCTGGCCCGGTCACCTGACAACAGGTGTGCGGGATGGTGAGCCCCCCCACCTCCGCGCCTGCAGGGACCATAGATCACTCTAGGATCTTGTCAGCCTATTGCTTGGAAGGTTGTTTTCGACAAGATGTTAGGGAAAATATTCTCGAAAGTGAGATATATACAAATCATTGGAGACAAACCATGAATTCAACAATTAACAGTTACCGCGAAGTCCTGTTAAGATTTTAACGACCCCATAAACAGTAGAGAAGAATACACAATTGAGGGGCATTCCTGCTAGCTTCTCTTTTTCTTCCCACCTTTGTGGTTTGAGGTTTTACCATAAACGGGGGAGGGCTTTGTTCCAAAGCTTCCTGCTTCAGGGACTTGGAATTTTGAACAGCTTTAGGTTTGAGTGGAAGACTCCAGCTGTAAATTAGGTGGAATTCACCTACTGCAGGCCAGGCCACTCTTTGGGTAATAATCTGCTGTCCAGTATTCTGAAATGGACACCTGCTTGAAACTGGAATTAGTACTTCTTGTATACAACTAAGTGTACACAACTAAGTTAGGCAGCAGAGTCTTGATCTTGTAAGAGAGGTTGTCTCCTAAGTACACACATGCTTTAAACCACCTTTTTTTTTCAAGCCTTCCCTCCCCACCCCCAACATACTCTCAAGACTTTAAATTCTTTCCCCCTGTAGTTTCAGGAGAGTGGGAAATCTCTCCAGGCTGTTCCTTACATCTGTTACCACTGTTGATGCTGACCCCAGCATAAAGTGCATAGGAGACAGGAAAGGGGCTAAAGTAAATGAAAATAGTTGGGGGCAATGCCCTTAATGTGAGAGAGGGATGGCTCACACTTTATACTTTGAGTTGTCTAGAACATCCCAGGTGATACTCTAATCCATACTCAAGTCGCGGGCATGGTCTGTACCAAATGGGTTAGAGATACCTCACAACCTCCCATTTCTTCTGTTCCTGGAGACAGCAGAACTCTCAGTCCTTTCTCCTAGGGAGGCTGTTAAGTCCATATATCTGGGTCCTTCCTGTCATGCCTCAGACCTAAAGCTACCCCAAGTCATTTAAAGGAGATGTCTTCAAATTTGACACAAGTTGAAATCTGCAAGCTGACAAATCCCAGTGTGAATCTGCATGTGGTGGTCATCAGCACAGTGGTCCACGCATTTGGGTTTCCTTTTGGGTTTGTGTTGGGTTTTTCACAGCCCCGTTTTTGGCAGAGGGTCTGGGAAGGAGCGGGGTGAATGGAGCCCATAGCCAGCCTCAGGGTTCTCCCCATGTTCTGTAGATTTAGAAGTATCTTATATGCTTCACCTGGGCTCTCAAGTGGATTAACTCTTCATTCCAGAGTTGTGTAGCTTGTTTGCTTGGATTAAGCCTGCCAGACAGGTACCTTGCAACCTATCAGTAAATATTTCCTGATAATTCACTCTGGTGAGGCACTGGGAACACAACCATGATTAAGATATGCCTGGGCCTTGTCTTCAGGAACCTGACATGAGGAGGGACAATAGGCAGTGGCTTTTGTGGGTTCAGCAGGAGGCCACAGGAGCTCCCATAGTAGTCCCAGGATAGTAACAGCCAAAGTGGTTTCTTGCCAGACACAGGGAGGCCAAGTAGGAGTTGGCTAGCAAAGGAGGGCAGATGGGGGGGGAAGCATTTGGAACCTGGGAACTTCGTATAAGGAGGAGAATGAGAATAGAGGGTCGGTTGGGGAACTGCCAGCGACTCATGATGGCTGGATCCTCAGAAGGAGTCAGGTGAAGATAGAGCACCAAATGGGATCCAGATTAGAACTACTCTGAGGGACTTAGACCTCACCCTGAGAGCGATAAGCCATTAAAGGCTTTGAACAGAGAGAGATGTGGTCAGGTGTTACTTATTCTTATCAGGAACTCTTCCTAGTCAACAAATACTGAGTGTCAAGCTCAGTAGGGTCCAGCCCTACTGAGGCGCACCTGTTAATTTTTCCTCCATTGCCTTCCCCTAGAGTGCTTATCTTAGGGTTTAGTTATCTTTTCCTTTAAAAGGAAGAGTCAGATTTCTTTGAGAAGCAGACACACAGTCCATTTCTATTCTAATATAGTGCAATTTAGGGGAATTCCATCAAATGAGCTGGCAGAGGTGAAATTTTAATCCCAGACTAGCTTCCTGAAAACTGTTTACTGTTTGTGGTAAATAACACTTGTGTTATTTACACTTATTTACACTTTTGTTTTATCTCATCCTGAACACATGGGCTAGATAGAGTTGTCTGCTGGAACAAAATGTCCAGTTTAGGGCTGACTGGCTGTTTCATTTTTCCTTCTCTCCCTGTTTGCAACCCCTTGTTTAACTGAGGATAAGCTGTAGGCTATCATCCAGCTCACTTTGTGATGTAGTGTTTTATGAATGGAGAGATGTTTTCCTGATTGGCTGGAGCATAAGAGCAGGTCTGGTTCTGAGCCAATCAGAGTGCATCTTGTGAACCCCATCTCTGTGAGAGTTGTGTAGTATAGCCACGTGCCTCCGGGGACATGAAGCAGTGACATCGTTAATCATTTGTGTCATAGGAGTAAATGGAAGGAAATGCTATAAACAGCATTAGTGTCCAGTGCTTCAGAATTAAGTGTCACCAGTTTGCTTACATGGTTGAAGTTGGTGGGAAAGTGACAAGTACATGTGGATGTGACGACACATGGGCATTTATCCAGTTGCAGGGAATTGATGGGACAGTTTCTCCTTGGCATTATTGCACTGAGTGCTGTTAGGTTACCACATCCACAGCTGATAGGGCTGTCTGGCCAGCAGCTAGCTCCCCAGCAGTTCACATCAGATGTTGATGAGGACTGAGAAGCACACATTCACTGAGATAGACTATTCTAGTGGATTTCTGAGTGGCTAAGGGTTTTCTATGCTGTGGCTTTAACAGAAATCAGCTTCATACAGATGTGAGGAAGGTATTTTCCTTTGTTCTGTTACTACCCAGTTTTGCAGCGAGAGGATAGCGCCTATAACATTGTCAGGGAGTCCTCAGGCCTCTGTGTGGTTCACCCTCAGTTGTCAGGCAATTGGGGTGTTCCCAGCTACAGAGGCTCCCTGAATTTTGAGGCTCTGGGCTTCCACAGGGATTAGACCAGATAGGTGTATGTGGTTGAGCCTAGAAACTACTCCCCTGCCTGCTACCCTGCTTGTTCCATCTTAGCCCTGTGACCTTCGGAAATTCTGTTCTCCTGTTTTTCAAGAAAATCTCATTTACTATATTGCCAGTGAATAAGTCATGGGCAGCTAGCATTTGCACACTGACTAGGTACCAGGCAGGGTGATCTGTTCCTGGAAACAGCAGTGGGCCTAGCTGACTGGTCTAGCCCATTAATAGTCAAGGGGGACTAGTGATGATACACTGTAGCAGTGCCAGGAATGATCTGATTGGTTTTAGAAAGTTGATACCAATTGGAAATAGTTGCAGTTACATTTGCAGAGCCTTTTACTTAAGTCTAAGAAACCAACAGAATGCATTAAAGAGTGGGGTCGGACTATGGGACAGTACAAGGGGCTTTTAGCTACACTCGGGTCCCAGCAGGCATGTCCACTGGGAACAATTCAGTCTGGTTGAATGCTGGTTCCTGGTGTTCAGGAGTGATGAGCTGAACACTCCTGGTGTTCACAAGTGATGAGCTGGAGGTCTGGGTGTGGGGCTGCCACAAGTGAAACTGATCAGTGACACTAGGCATAGCCTCAGCAGGAAAGCAGAGGAGGGAGCCTTGGGCAGGAGTGCATCACCAGAGAAGGCTTTGGGACCACTAGATAGGATTGTCTCTGCAGAGACCTGGAGGGAGACTCCACACTGAGTGGCAATGGCCCGTGGCTGGGGTGAGACTGCATCATTTGCAGTGAGGAGCCTTCTGGGGTACCCCTTGGAAGAGGGCGGAATGGCATGGCATGGTAGGTAGGGAGAATGCCCTTTGCCCTCCTCATCACTGTCGCTTCTCAGTAGTTAAGGGCTCAATGTTTTTGTCTCTTATTCGTGGGGTCCTCACATCCTGGTTTCTAATTTGTCTTATGCTGTGAGGACAGATCACATTGTCCTGTTCACATCTCAGTTGTTGAGATCTGCTTTCCTTATTTCTGAACAGTCCCTCTCCAGCTGCATGTCTCTGTATAAGCTTTGAGTTTCTGCAAGCAAGACTCATGCCCTTGTAATTGATTTATAGTTGGAGAAGTTGCAGCGATAATGACCACAGAGAGCCATGCCTTCAAGATCAGCCACAGAAATTTTCATTTCCTGGCCTGATAACAGTAAAAAAGGCAACCAAGCTAATGCATGGTGATGAATGACTGCCAAGGTGTCTGAAGACCTTCACTTTCTAAGCACATAGGGTGCTCTGCAGAGCCAGGGCTTCAGTGGACACCGAGTCCACCAAGGAAGGGCTCGGCTTCTGTGGCACTTTGACAGGACAGCGTGTAGCCGTTCTGCTATGAGCAGTGCCCATGCCCTGAAGAGACACTGAGTGTCTGTGATACAGGACGGTGTCTCTAAGCAGATAGACTGGATATAGATCACGAGCCAGTCAGGGCTCGAGGCTTGATGTCCCTCATCCCTGGCTTCAGAGTCTGCTTTCAAGTTGCCTCATTAGATTGTAGAGACTGGCTGTTTCCTCTTCTCAGAAAACAGCTAGAGGACATCTCCCAGCCTTTACTTGCAGTTAGGTGTGGGAGTCCATGGTGTGCCCCACTTCCAAGCTTGGCCCCTGAAAACCTCCATGTGTTCTCCCATGTGGTCTTTTCCCATCTGTGTTAACCCTGGGAATCCTGCACTGAGGGAAGGGGGTGTGTCTGGATCCTGGGGTCACCCTGTGGAGGAGTGCCAGCCAATCATGGAGACCCACTTCAAACTTTGCATGAATGTGAAATAGCTGTGGGGCTTACTCGTTACAGTAGTGTTACAGTATCCAGTGCTAATCTCACCAGTACAGACCAGTGCTAATCTCACCAGTACGTCGTGGTCAGTTCTTAAGGAAGGGACCTCTTTTTTCATCTGTACACATTGCCATCATTTTGAGTAACTTTACTGACTGCTCATTCAGCGAGTGGCTGACCGGCGCCTTCCGTGCTCACTCCGTCTTCCCACCAAGTCTTGAAGGTCCATTCTGTGAATGTCTCCACTTGACATGTGAGAAAACTGGCTCAGAGGCATTAGTTCACTTTCCTGAGGCACAGAGGCAGTGAGTAACAGAGCCAGGACTTGAAGCGGGTCAGTCTGACTTTGGTGTGGTTAACCACAATGCTCAGCAACGGCTTCCCTCTCTTTCCCACCCCTCCCACCCCGCCATAGTCACCTACAGCTCTCGAGATCCCTGAGGAGTGTGATGGCACTTGCCTGCGAGACATCTCGCATAGCTGCAAGATGATTTTCCAAATGATACCGTGAGGCTGCATGACTTAGGATTCATTCATGGCTGTGACTGCACCTTAGGGAGCTATACTTACATGTCCAGAGGCAACATGGGGAGGGGCCAGGGATAGGACTTCTGCAGGACTATCCCCTGGGGGTGGCAGCAAAGACTTGGGCTGTCTGATGACGAGGAGCCTGACTCAACTGAAGTGTGTAGGTATCTTCTATTGTAGATTGGTATTTGGACTCTTTCTTGGGACCTAGGGATCAGACTAAGGTTTTCCTGGCTGAGAGCCTAGGGGTGAGGTGAGTACAGTGGCGGGAGTCAGGTAACTTGCATTTCAGTCTGTTTGGGAGGTGAGCACGCAGGGTAAGTACTGTAGGGGCAGGGAGCAGTTCCATACTCAGGGTTGAAAAGGGAGAGTGTGTGTATCAGTTTCAGACTGGGACATAAGCATGTACCTCGTGAATGAGCCTCACAGCTCAGGCAGTCCTGTGGCCCGGGCATCTGAGCCCAGGCAGGGGTGGCAGGGAGCATGGCTGCAGAAGTAGCTGAAGGTGTGATTTGTGACTGCTGTAGGTGGGGAACCGGCAGGGGAGGCAGAGGCTCTTAGGAGTCTGGAGAGAGATGATGCTGGTGACGCTGGGGAGACTAGGGCAGGAGAAAAGAGCTGAACCCACTGGGAGGATAAAGAGAAGTGAAGGGGCTGGAGTAGTTACAGGAGTGGGTTCAACAGAACATGGTGATGGGTGCTGTAGCAGAGGTAGAGGAGAGGCCAGGTCAACACCTGCTTGGCAGCTTGATACATGGTGTTGCTAGTCATGGGGCTGAGCAAGGCAGAGGAGTTTGGTGTGCCCTTAGGTCTTGTCAGGGGTTCTTACCCGACAGAACAGAGCTCCGGTCCAGCAGCCAGGTGTGTGGGTGAGGCCTGGGAGCCACCAGCCGTTCCACTGAAAGTTCACATGAAAGGAATTATTATCTACAGCCTTCCGGGTTCTTGAGTGCTAATGGCTCTTCTCTCCAGCAGGAAAATGTGCAGTTGCCACTGGGGCACCCCACAAATACCCAGGCAAGCCTGCAGGAGACCACTGAAGTCTGTGCCCCAGAACAGGGCTGACAGCTAGCCAGCCAGGTCTTTCCTGCTGAAAGATACTTAGAAGGGCATTGGGTCGGTCTGTGAAACATACTTGTAATAAAGCAGAAGACTCAGTGGTGGCTTTCTCTGCAAACATGCACACATTATTTCCTGCTCCAAGTAAGCCTGGGGACATGTTTGCAGGGAATGCTTTAAAACAGAGCTCATTGTAACAAGAAATGGGGCCCATCTGTTTATTTCAAAACTACTCAGACCCTCCAGCATTCACAGGTCCGTTGAGAGTTGCTGTCCCACTGATGGGATCCTTGTCAACAGAGGTTAGCCTCATGCGGCATCCATTTGGAACCAGGGTATGAACCCCGTAAAGTCTGTTGGATCTGTGAGCACATCTCGCCCAGAGTGCCTAGGAATCTGCTCCTGCTATTTCAGCCATCTCCCTGGTAGGCAGAGACAGGAGGTGCTCTTGGGGCCACTCCATTGTTAGGTGTGGAACGTGACCTATCCCAGAGAGAGGGTGGCGTAACAGACTCCTGGCTCCTTGTCACAGAGGCAACCAGGCTGTTGCAGCTGGAGGGGCCCCTCCGTTTGCCTCTACCACCAAACAGACACCTGCCCATTTGGTTCAGGTCTGAGCACGAGTGTCCTTTGGGGAAGGCTTGTCTGGTGACTTTACATCCCACTCCCAGGATCCTGTAGCTGGCCCTTTGAAGAGCAAGTCATCATTAGCATTTACATGACTATGGGGTTATTTTCTGCCTCTCTTAGACAGCTCCAGTAGAGAAGGGACCACTTCTGTGTTGGGCACTGCTGTCTCCATTCTTTAGCACAGTCCCTGAGCTAAATGCACGAATGACTTGAATTCATTTAGCAAACATCTGAGATCTCGCTATTGTGCTCTGCAAGGAATACAATCCTGTGGAAGCTTGCAGTCTGCTGGGAGAGACAGGCCCATGTGCTTCATTGCTGTGACCTGCAGGATGGAGCAGCTGGATCTGAGCACCCAAAGAAGGGTTGGCAGAGGGCAGATAGCAAGTGGGAGGGACAAAAGAGGCCTGGCAAAAAGGCACAGCCACAACCCAGGCAGAGAGTGAGGAGGTAGGAGGGCATTAGGGTGCGGCTCAGACCACAGGCATGAGGTGAAATTGGGTGTGCCAGGCCTTGACTTCTAGGGCATTGGAAAACTTAGAGAACAGCATCCTCACTTGCTTATTTCTTTACTTGTTTGTTTATAGATTTATTGATTTATGCATATAAGAACTGGGGTACAGGCCAGAGGTGGGGGGTGAGAGGACTCACCAGCAGAACAGGCAGATCAAGTGAAATACACTGCTGAGGGGAGCAGTGGGTAAGACAGGAGAGGTCTGCTATGCCATGTGGGTCACCTCCCTGGCTGGGAATCGAACTCATGCTGCAGTGGCTGCAGACAGCTTCATAGTGTTGTGCATTAATGCACTGAGCCACCAGCGAGGGCCCCGTCCTGGCATATTTAGATTTGTGTGTACTAAGAGACTCATGGAGGGCAGGTGAGTGAGAGGAGAGCAGGGCCAGGGCGATGAGACCTATTCGGCAGAAGTTTGGGATAATTTAGTTAATGCTAGCGATGCCCTGGAACCAGTCGCAGTTGAGGTGGAGAGAGAATCCCACCAGAGGTATTGAAGAGGGATATACTCTGGATTCATCAACAAGTTGGACAGAGGGTGGGATGAAGAGCAGGGAAGTAAAACACTTCTCCCTCTTGGCTAAAGACAAGCACTTCTAGCAGAATGGAATGTCCAGAGGCCGCCGCCTCCAGCCTGGCTAGCCACTGATCTGGGCCCCTCCCAGAGCAGGACGGTGGGTAGGCATGCAGCTGTCATCACAAACCCAGGCATCTGCCTTTACTTCTTCCCTGTAGGGGCAGGTAGCGTAGTCTTCTTTTATGAAGGCTTGTACAGATTTATCATCCTCTGTCTCAGTGTATGAAAGTGGACTTAAGTGTCTAGGACATGGCCAAGAAATCCCATTTTCTTTATACTGGGTGGCATAAAGGCAACAAAAAATAGTGCCAAAGTGGTATTTAACTGGAAGTGACTGATAAAGTCAATGTCATGGTATACAGATTGCAAAGCTAGCATCCCTGGGGCCAGAGCATGCCAGACTGCAGATAAACTGGGCTTGGAGGCCTCAGTGCCTGTAAGTGGTGGCGTCTGTTTGCAGGCCCTGTTCCTATCAGGGGGCAGAGTGTCTGGGGGGTTGGGGGGGGGCGCTATCCTCAGTGGTCCTGACTGGCGTGCCTCTCCCCTTCACAGTGTACGTACTGATCGACCTCCAGGGCCACCGCCATGTCGAGCCGGGGTGGGAAGAAGAAATCCACCAAAACATCCCGGTCTGCCAAGGCAGGGGTCATCTTCCCCGTGGGGCGGATGCTGCGGTACATCAAGAAAGGCCACCCAAAGTACAGGATCGGCGTGGGGGCGCCGGTGTACATGGCCGCCGTCCTGGAGTACCTGACAGGTGAGTGAGCCCGAGTCACCCAGACACCACAGCTGTGGGTTGCAGCCATTCCAACAGCTTTGCCAGGACTGATAGCACCTTTTTTTGGTCTCCTGTTTTGAAACTTAAAACCTGCAAAACAGTTACTCAAGAACAAATGAGGCAGCTTGTTAACAACTGGCAAATCTAGCTAAAAATGTTCATTGCACTGTTCTGGGGGACCTATGTTCTTTTCACAGATAAAGTGTGGTCTTGTTGGCGACTCCATAGGACTTCTAGGAGGCCAACTGGGCACAGATAGCACCCTAGCTTTGCAGCATAAGGAGACTAGTGACCTGGGGTCGCATGTGACCAGCAAGGAGTTAAGAATGGACCCAGACCCAGTTGTCTAGCTTGACGCTTTTACCATTCAATACTCTACAGGCTAGGTGGGGGTGGGGGGGACACCCTATTATTGCCCCCACCTCTCAGAAGGGGTGACTCAGCAAGACAAGGTGCCTGCTTTAGAGTGGAGGGTCAGGCAGCAGGAGAGCTGGCCTCTTCCTCTCTCCCAGGCCTCTCGATGAGGCCAGACCCAGGCCTCCCCACAAAGAGCAGTTTTGCTCTGTGCAGACAGAAAAAGTCACGCATACCTCTGTGAAGAGCATGTTTTCAGGGGTGAGGTCTCAAATAAGTACTCCCCCTCAGGGCTGGCTCAAGCCTGGGGTGATTGTGGGAAGAGGTTGTAGTCTCCCTTCTTGATCTGAAACTTGAAGTTGGCATATCTTTCTTCTCTTGGGTATAGAACTTGAAAAGGCAACGTCTGGAACAATCTGGGTCTGGTTACCAAACACCTCCATCCCCGTATCACTGTGCATGGCCCTGCAGCCTGCTGGGCTTGTCCCAGAGCCCTCCCTGTTGGGTGTGATGCAGTACCACAGGGCTCCCTGGGCCTCACCCTGTTCTACACCTCCTTGAGCTACTTGCTAAGAAGTCATAGTGGTCCCACCTCTTGGAGTTGCTTTGCAGATTGATAATAAACCTCACTGCTTAACTAGAATTCATAGTAAGCACTCAGTATATATATATATGGTAGATAAAATATGTGTTACAGGGATACTGAAGCAGTCGGGGCAGCCTCTGCCTCGCTACCATTTTTACCCCCACAGCACTATGGTACCTTTTCCTGAAAGGATTTTTTTTTTTTTAAGATTTATTTATTCATACAGAACTGGGGTACAGGCCAGAGATGTGGAGGGTGAGAGGACTCACCAGGGACAGAGTGGGGAATAGAACAGGCAGATCGAGGAAGTACACTGCTGAGGGGCTCAGCGGGTCAGGAGAGATCTGCCGCGCCATGTGGTCACCTCCGGGGCAGGCGGGGATCGAACTCATGCGGAAGTGGCTTTAGCTTCTCAGTGCTGTGCTTTAACCCGCTGCGCCACCAGGGAGGGCCCTCCTGAAAGGATATTTAAAGGGGATATTTAAAGGAGTTGTTTTCTGTGCCTGGCACAGCACCACACAGAGCTGGAGCAAGAAGCTCAGGGCACAGCTATTGCCCCAAGGGAATTCCTATGGCTGTTGAGGACTCACAGGTCCACTGTATGGGCATGGGACAGAGCTGGGGCTAAGCTGACCGCACTCAAATCGCATAGTGTTGGGGGCAAGTGTGAAGAATGTGGCAGAGCAAAGAGCAAACACACCTGCTGCTTAATGGTCTTAAGTCATGGCTTTAAGGCTTCAGGGTTGTGCCAATTATGTTCAGCAGAACTAAGATGCTTGGTGAAGTTTAAGAGCGAATCTACCAAAAATAGGACTGTATGGCTGAGGTTAGTCTAGAGTCACATTCCCTCTGGGGGGATGGGTAGGTGACAGACAAGTTCCCCCAGTGAAGGAATTTGTTTTATTTGGGAACTACCTAGCTATACCTTTCTTCATTTTGGATTTTTTAGAGCCTTTCATATACTGTTGTACCATAAATCCCCAAACTTCTATCCCAGAATCCTTTTAGGGAACAGCAGTAAATACCTGACACAGTACAGTGTAGGGGAGCTGTTGTAGGGTAAGCCCATGAGAAATGGCACTCCGAGGTTCTCAGTGAGGAAACAAAAGCAAACGCCATCCAAGAAGGAGCTTTGGTCTGCGGTGTGGCATTGAGGTACAAAGCTTGGCTAGTAGGTAAGGAGACCTAGGCCTTCCTCCTCAGGGAGCATGTACAAGGTGCTTGGGTCTTTGATAAATGGGCTTCCCAGCCACTTGGGCACTGACTGGCTTTCCGGAGGCTGAACAGACCTCCCTGCTGGAGGAGCTTGTCCTGGAAGAACCTTTACATCCCTCTTGCTTTCCTGAGGCTGAACAGACCTCCCTGCTGGAGGAGCTTGTCCTGGAAGAACCTTTACATCCCTCTTGCTTTCCTGAGGCTGAACAGACCTCCCTGCTGGAGGAGCTTGTCCTGGAAGAACCTTTACATCCCTCTTGCCCAACTTCTGAGAAAATGGGTATCATTCCTGTTCGTCAAATTCCGAAAGGTGTGAGATGACATCTTTTTCTTTTTTTGGTTCACAAGTCCTCTACATAGCCTGATCACACACCTTATTCTGCCAACTTGCCTCCTAGGACTTAAGCCTGCTTGTGAAATCAAATCCACAGTCGAGGATTTCTTGACTTCGAGGAGGATGGAAAGCACAGGCTCCCAGCCCTGCAGCTGCACGTTGGCACATTGGGACTGAGCCTGCCCCTCCCGAGGTCGCCACTGTCCTAAATTCTGATCCTTTATAAAAACAAGTGTGATAGTAATGTATTCTTACCTCTCATAAGGGATGGCTGTGGCTAGAATTTTTTCTCCTTCTTCAGCTCTAATCTATAAAAAGATACGAGGACCTCTGGACTCCCATATTAATCCCTGATGGACTCCTTCCCATTTCCCTAACCCTGCCCCTCCCCACTGCCCATGCTTCCGACCTTGGTCTCCTGTTTGTCTCCTACCAGGCACCAAATGCCCTCACAGCAGGTGGTTCAGTCACAGGAACTTCCCTAGCCTGGGTGTTTATAGGACTTACTGCCGACTAGGAGCAACTCTGGCTGATCTGATGGCCACTTTATGTAGAGTGGATGAGGCCCAGTCCTTGGGCCTGACTGCATCCTGCAATAAAACCACCAAAGGAAAGGAATGATGGTTCAAAATAGGCCTTGTTGTCTGGTTTTGTCTAATAAGGTGATCATCCTTACTCTAAGGATGGCTTGTATGATTTCCGACCTGTGATCGGGGTCAAATGTTGCATAACCCTTTGGTGTTAGTCCTTTGCTGACCAGCTTCTGCAAGTGAGGTAGAGCCCGCCCTCTCCTATCAGTAGCACATCCTACACACAGCCATTTCACAAACACCTATCACACTTGGCATTTCTGGCCTGGGAACAAAGAACCCTGATGAGCTTGGAAGATTGGGGTGAGCTGAGCTGACAGTGGACTCTGTCACTTCCCTGGCCTGCTTACCACTTTCCCTCCCATTGTAGGACATCTAGTGTGTCCAGGACTTAGAGCTGGAGGAGGACAGACAAGCTGGGCCCCTGGATGCTCCCAGGCCCTTTGAGTTCCTACAGCCTTTTCTTGTGTGGCCGCTCTTATACTGACACTTCAGGCCAGGGCCCTGACTCTTGCAGGCACCTGCTTGGGCCTTCATGCTGGCCCAGGGTTCTCAGCACCCCACAGTGCTCACTCTTCTGCAAAACCCTTCATCAGCTTCATTTCCCTTAAAACAAAACACAGGAAAGGGAACTCAGAATTTTATGCAAACAGGAGGTTGCAACTAGAAAAAAGTTGAAAACACTGAAGTTGATCATCATCAAATCAAGTTGATCATCAGAATTCCAATGTACTATATCCTCATTGTCTGCAGACTGCACTTAAATGAACAGTTTTTTTTTTTTCTGGTTGTGGGAGTACCTTGTATTTGAAAATTGAAGAAGAAAGTAAAACTTACTCAGAATCCCTCTATCCAGAGATAGCAGCTGGCAGTGAGTGTCCTGTGGGTATCCATGCATGGAAGAAAGACTTTTATCTATTTTTTAAAATTAATGCCTAGTAATAATGATCTTCATTGGTAGCTAATCCCAGAAAATCGTCAACACCATCATCTCACAGCGTAAGTCATGACCTAATTCAGGAAGAGTTCCCTGCGAACGCCGTGCTGTCTGTCCTCCTCCAGTCTCCCGGGGGGTATCCACAGCAGAGAGACGCAGGCACACTGGAAGCACAGTTTAGCCCCCAGAAGAACTCAGGCGTGAGGTAGCCAGCAAGCAAGCCGACCACGGGGTCAGACTTGAGGCCTTGAGGCTAGCACATGGAGCTGCGGGGGGACACCTGTATTTCTCTGACTACCCCACCTCTTATGTGGAGGTGGCAGCACAAGGCGCAGTCACCCTTCTCCTGGGGACACCTGAATCTGATCTTGACCTTAATAACCGAGTTTCTAGCTGGTCCCTCACCCAGCCCTTCTGAAGAGTCTGAGGTTGTCCAGGAGAGTGCCCCTGTGACCCGGGCCACCTCATGAAACCGTGGCCCCGTTTCTCCTACTCTCCCAGTGCCACTGACCAGACAGTATCACTTGGAGCTGAGAAAGAATAGGCCTCAGTGTTTTCATTTGCAAACACTTTCTCCCAGTCTGTGACTTGTCTTCTTCTCAGAGAGCAGATATTTTTAACCTCAGTGAGGTCCAGCTCATCAATTCTTTCTTTTACGGATGGTGCCTTTGGTGTTGTATTTGGAGGTGGTTCGCTCCAAAGCCAAGGTCATCTAGATTCTCTCTCCTGCTTTGTCTTCTAGTTTTGCATTTTTATATTCAGGTCTGTGATCCCTCTTGAGTTAAAGGGTGTAGGGCTATGTCACTCTTTTGCATATGGGTGTGCAGTTGCTCCAGCACCATTTGTGGCAACATCCGTGCTTTCTGGAAGGTAAATCATTAGGCAGTCTCACCAAGAAGCTGCTCCACAATTTCTCTTTGAAGGGTGATAATGCAGCTCGCATTTCTGTCATGGCGTCTGCAAATAGATTGGCAAGTTCCTTTCCAAGAATTCTGTTTGAGCTGGAGCCAATGGGAAAGGACATAGCACCTTACAACCTGCTTCTGTCCCAGGCAAGGAGAGCCACACTTTGCATCTTTTCATCTTGACTTTCCGACTGGGGTTACTTGACAACTTTGGATTTTACTCAGTGAGGGTCTTTTGGGAATATGTTCTCTTGACTTCTGTTTTTCAGCAGGTCTTTATCTCAACCATAACTTTGCAGCCTTTATTTCTTGCCTCATTTTCCTTATAGAACTCAAACGTGTTCACGTTTACCTCTGTTTTCATAGCTCGTTCATATTGTCCATTTCCATCTATCTGATCTGCATGCTTACTTATGATCAGTATTCTAAAGCCCTCTCTCAGCTTAGTAATTCTCTCTTCAGCTATAATTTCTCTATTAAGTCCACTGAATTTTAAATTTCAGCTGTGATACTTTTCACTCCTACAAGTTTGGTGTTCTTTTTGAATCTGGTTGGTCAATCTTTATAATCTCTTATTTTGTCTTCATTTTTGAGGTCTTGTTTTAGATACATATTGTTGTTATATAATTATGGAAATCATTTTATTCAGATTTGTTGAGGGCTAATTGACAATTATAATTATGTACATGTTGAAAGTGTACAACATGTCGATTAATATATACTGTGAAATGACTACCATGTTCATTTAAGTAATTCTAATATCTGTTGAATTTATGAAGCTCTATCTGCTGGATTTTGAATCACTGGTAGTATAATCTACCTCTCTGAAGATGCATCGGAGTTCCTCTTTCGCTTTTTTTTATAGTTTAATTTTTTACACTTTATATTCTGATTATTTGGAACTTCTGATATGTTTTGAGACAAAGATCAGCTTAATTTTATTCCAGACGGTTGCCCAGTTATAGCAACATAATTATTCCATCTTTTTCCTGGTGATCTAAGATGCCACCTTTATCATATATAATATTTCTAGATATAATTGGGTCTATTTCTGGACTTTATTTTCTGTTTCATTGGTTTGTCTGTCTGGTTATATACTTGCTCATTCTCATATATGGCAGGCCTTTCTTTGTCTTTTTACTTTTATGAAAAAAATTATTTTCTTTAGTAATAATATAGTAAGTAATCTATACCCATGGTAAAATCCACAGGCTCCCATACAGTGAAACATAAACTCCCTCCCAGGAAGCAATCAGTGCTATTTTCTTATGTATGTTCTATATCTTTCTAAAGATATATTTTTCTTTTAAAAATCCAGAAAGGAAAGCAGGAAAAAGTATCACATGGGTACTTGTGATAGGCAGAAGCTGAGATTTATGTTTGAACCAAAAATCGTGGCTGGGAAAATCTGAAGAGGTTCTACTCCTTCCCTCTCCTCAACACATCAGTGTCCTCAGCCCACTGAGAGTCTCCACTTGGGACTGTGAGGTGGGGCCGGCTTGGATTGGGGCTAGTCTGGGGTGGCATTACCCTGGCGTGACAGCTTTGTAGTTCACACTGCCTGCCATGGATTCTGCTGCTTGCTCTAATAGCGAAACTAGGCCAGTGCGCCAGAGAAGCCTTGCACTTCTGTCCTCCACCTCACGTGAATACTGCAGTGCTGGCTTCACTTGTTTAATAATTCAGCTGTAATGACCAGTTTGTGAAAGAGCCACCAAGCTCATACCAGGTGCCGAGCTGCATGCTTGGGGTCAAGAGAATCATTGTTGATTTAGCAGACTCTGTTGTCTGTGACTGGCCGGAGGTATCAGAGGCCATATTAGTGACCCCAGGGTGGGTTTGTACTTGCCATGCCCTCCCTTACTATTGTACTCAGCTCCCAGCACAAGGGTTCACCTTCTTCAGCTGCTCACAAATAGTTTTTATTGAAGGATAAGAAGACCAGTTCTTGGAATGATGAATCAGGAGAAAGAAGTGTTGATAATGTCAGATTCTTTGAGGAGGCTGACAAAAATGAGGGTTGCTCTAGACCCTTGGCTTTTTCCAGTGAGGCATAATTAGTGTTAACACCAGACACAGTGTGCCAGCCTGCCCCCAGGAGAGGCCAGTGTGTTCAGGCAGCTATTGGTGCTCACCAGAAGGCACTGCAAGTGTTTCAAAGTCTGAGCTCCCATTTCTGCCACAAAGCCACAGAGGATGTACCTCGAAAATCAGAGGAATCTATGGGCTACCCAACTGATTAAAATAGCACCAGCCCAGGAAAGGTGCTAAGGGTACCCTAGGGTCATCCTTTGGATGACCATAAAGAATGGTTTTATAAGATCTGCTCACTGAGAAGAGCTGGGATTCTACAGTTGCTTTCCCGATGTCTTTTCATTAAATTATCAGCAACTAATAAGACATATTTAGAGTACTTTTGTTTTCTTTCCTTTCCTGAATTCAGTCCAGAATAAAATATCATGAAAGCAAAAAACCACTCCTCAGTTATAAATAGCTTCTAGCGAGATGCCAAGCCCAAAGGGTATTGACCACAGTTAGCCCCCTCCATCTCTCTTGTCACTTCCACTGACCCCTCCAGCTCTGGTTGCTAAAAAGGTGACACAGGCCTCCTGGGAGTTGCTGGCTGCTCAGTGCAGCCTGCAGCTCTGACCCCGGCTCCCACCTTGGCTCCCTCTGTGTCTTCATTTCCCACCCATCTTCTTCCTCGGTAGGCTAGTACCTTCCGTCTAGTGGCCAGACAGCATGTTTCTGGTACTTCAGAGGCCTGCAGTGACGCCTGATGCTGAGGTGTCCACTCCCAGTCTGGCTACAGGGGACATTTATAGAACAGCCTTTATAGAAGATGCATCCTCCTTGGACAGGAGGACATTTATAGAAGCTCCTGCCAGAGCTCACATTTCTTGCCTGCAGAACTTTGGGGACCAAATGGAAATGGCTAATTTGCTGCTGTCTCTTGCCCTCGATAGCCTCAGTTGGATGCTCCTTGTGCTGATTCCTGATTGATAAGTCTTTAATTAAATCTTACCCATTGCCTCTGCAGGTCTGGACATTGCCTGCCGAAAGAACAGCTCTCTGTTCTTTCAGTACAAGAGAAGGCATTTCGTTCCTCTCCCACCTCTACCACAGGCATTGCACTCTGTTCCTGAGTCATTGGATGGCTGGTTGTGATGTGAATTTGGAGGGGGTGGGGAGCAGTGCTTGGGGAGAGGCAGGATCGGAGCCGAGTGCGCTACTGTGGGTAACTCAGTGAACCCTCCGACCATCTATTTTGCTTAGGAGGAAATTGAGGCTCTACAAGTTTAAATAACTGCCAAGATCATTCAGGCCCAGTCACCTATCTCTAGAAGAGCATTTCCTGCAGGCTCTGGACTGCAGCTAAGACCTTAGCGGGGAGGGGAGCATGGCGGGACTCAGGAGTGCTCATTCACCTTGTCTCCTTTGTCTTCACTGGACGTCTCAGGAGGTGGCACTTGGCCAGTCCTCTGGCTAACCCTGGTCCTGAGTGAGCTGCAACCTGGTCAAGGAGACAGAGGAGGAGTCCTGAGAGGGGCAGGCTGGGCAGTCACAGGTGATTGCCAGCAGGCTCCTGGTGTGGATTTGTGGGGCAGAGACAACTGTGTCGGGGTGTGGGCAGTGAGGACAGGGGTCCTGCAGGGATTTAAGGACAGGGAGGAGAAAAGTGAGAGCTTGCAGGGGTGCGATGGGAGTGAGCATGGAAGGGTGCTGGTCTGCAGGGAAGGGGCTGTCTGGTCAGTGTCAGACATGGTAACAGTGGCCCGTTGGAGGGAAGAGGGTGACCAGAGGGCGTGAGGGCTGCTGTGAGGAGCCACAGAGCCTCAGAAGGGGGGGGGGGGAGGACTGTGTTCAGTTGGGTGTGGGGAGGTATATTGGTCAGCATTGAGGATGAGCTGAAGGTCTAGAGACTTCTGCCCATTTCCCTTCATTGTCCCTTTATTAACGGGAGGTGAAATCCTGGGTGACAGAACGAAGACACATCCTTAGACCAGTGATTGTCAACATCATAGCCCACTTGGGGTGAACAGCAGGCAGGGCAGGGGCCAGGCTACTGAAGATGAAATCCTCAGGCATGGTAGTCCCTCTTGGGGACAACCAGGACATCCTTGTTCCAAAAAATGTTATGAGAGAACCCAAAAAAAATCTTTGTATGCTCAGAACTTATTTTGAAAAGCAAGTATAAGCAGGCTGGGATAGAATGTCAGGCAGGAGGGCACAGAGGCACCAAGTTGTGAAGAACAGTGACACAGTCCACAGCAGTGTGGCCTCCTCTTAGACTCTGCCCTTAATCTTCCTTTTTATATGTTGAACAGGTGGAATGTGCACAAATAAAGTCAAATAGCACAAAAGAGCGTAAAGCAAAACGTCTCCCTCTGAGCCAGTGCCCTGTCCCCAGCAGTGTGTGTGTGTGTGTGTAAGTGTGAGGACAGGCATCCCCCACAGAGGAGGTGTCCCCCCAGATGCACTGTTCTTGTTTCCTCCCTTTAAAAGCTCATTGGGGAATAGCATGGTGCCTGGGCCGTGTAAGTGCTTTTTCTTTACTTTATACCTCTTCAAATCATTTCATTTTAGCAGACAGCACTAGATGGCCACCCCTTCCTGAGATGAATTAGGAACAAATGGCTGTGATTTTCCATATCAAAATAAACGTACACATTAACCATTTCTTTGTACATTAATTTAGAGTCCTTGAATGTGGTGACTGGAGTTGGAGATCTGGGGCCTTTCCCCTCCGCACCCCCAGCTGCCAGCCAGGGCCTTCCTTTCTGTGGACGAAGCCTGGACTTGTGCTGCCTCAGCAGCTGGCTTCCTCCTGCTCCTGCCAGGCACTGCCTGCTGGGGTCAGACACATAACCCCAGACCCTTCCCAAGGCAGAGACTGCCTGTGGGGCCGCTCTGGGTGCTGCATTTTATCAAGGCAAGTCTGGCAGCACTGAGGTTAATCAGGTTCAAGTGCATTTTTCAAACATATGTAAACTGTTAAGTGTAACAGCAAGGAGTAAACTGGGTTGGGGGGGGGAAGGAAACACCAGGTTCCCTATATTGCTTTTCTGGTCCTCCTAGAGTTTCTCATGCACCTCCATCTATTCATGTTCAGCTGGCCATCCCACTATTTTGATACAGAAACTGGGGAAAGAAAGTACCATTTTCTTTTTTACAAATCCAATTCACTGTATTTTTTTTTACAGCTTTAATTAGTTTTTTTAAATAATATAATAGTTTATTTTTCCGTCATTTTGTGCCTTTTCCCATCTCAGTTGTCATCCCTATGGACTTCCCATCACCAAATCACCCGTGTGCCGTCATCATAGTCCATCCAGTTCACTGTATTTTTAAGAGTATGTTACTTCAGTAGGACCTGCATTTACCAGGTGTGCTGAGTGTAGACTTCGTAACCACCAACTCTTCCTTACAAGCTGCAGTGACGTCAGTTATCACCCACCTTTATAGGCTGGGCAGCCAAGGCTCAGGTGTTTCTTATCACAGTTAGATGCCGACCAGAATTCTCAGTGTCGTGTAGGTCATGGCTGCCACTCTCCCTCTGCGGAAGATAGATCCGGGGGTGAGCTTACACTCAGATGCTAGAGATGTAGGGAAGTAGCGAAAGGCTTTCTTGCAACAGGAGGATTCACACACTGAGAGTTATGTTGGTGGGTCGGGTGAAGGTACTGTTGCCCTAGTAAGAATCCTGTTGTCCTCCTTTTGCTAATGGTATAATGTAAAGGTGGTTAACTTTTTAGTTTGAAATATGAAACTTTGAAATCAGTCAACTTTATTTGGAGACTCCCAAATTAAGTCTTGTTTCTGTTCTTGGAGACTGGAGGCAGAGGACCAGACGAGCTGCTGGGTCTCGGGCTGTTAGGTGGAATCTGTAACATGGGCTTAACAGCAACGGGCTGGTTGGTGTCAGACTGGAGACATCCACAGAAAAGCCAACAGAATGGCTCATTCCTATTCTGTATGGAAAATTGCACCTTCAGTGGCTGCTGTAGGCTTCATTTTCTTGGTGGAATCCCTTGTTCTTTTGAGGCCCTGGGTTGGCAGACCGGAGGAAGGCTTTGTTGTGGCCCACGGGTGAGCCCCCTACCACCCCCAGTCCCAGGTTGTTGGCACAGCAGGCTTCAGACCCTGCCACTCATCTCCTTAAAATGTGGGGTACAGGCTGGTGGTTTCTGAGTCCCAAGGGAATTGGAGGAAATTATGGTGTAGTCAGGAGGCAGGAAACGCCTAGCATCATTCTCCAATTGGGGTTGATTGGGTTAAGGTCTTCCGGAGTGGTATAAACCAGTTCTGAACTCCATAAACTGCTGATGGAAGCCTGATGAATTGAAAGAAATACAATAAACAGATTCCTTGTCATGTTGTTGGCTTTGGAGCAAATACCTGTTTTCTCCTTGGGATTACATGAACATTTGCTTTTCTTTGATTTCTGCTTGTTATTTTCAATATTTCTTTTGTTAGAGGAGATGCTTCAAACAGTGCTGGGGAAGCCCCCAACTCTTTCCTTTGCAAGGTCTGTGTGTAGAGTTGGCAGTCTCCCCACATCACCTGTTAGCTGTTAGGGTTCTAATTCTGCAAACCATGACTTCATCTCCCTGAAGAAAGATAGACACAAGGTCTCACTACAGCAGATATGGTTTAGTTCAGGATGTTTGGAGGC
>NW_004567122.1:26116694-26132650 GCF_000260355.1 Condylura cristata | reverse complement strand
AGGGGGGAAGAGGAGGGAGGAGGGGAAGGTCTCTGAGCCTTTGGTCTGGGTGAAATTGGAAAGTAGACCTGTCAAAGGTATTCATGGTCAGACAGCTGGTCTCTAGCTGCAGAGGCTGCCAAATACCACCGTTGTTCAAGGCTGTGGGAATTTTACCAAGCAGCCCCCAAGCAAATGATTGTGTTGGAAAAAGCTGGGGAACGCTGGGCCCAGGGCGCCTCTGTGGTGCTTGCTGCTGTGAGGAGAGAATCAGGTGGTGTGGCTGGGTTGGCCCATGCAAATGGTGGAGCCAGCACTCACCACTTGCCAAAGCTGCTTGGGTGTTATGCAGATTTGATCTTAAGATATTTTGGTTTTAACACACAAAAAAATAGCTTATGAGCCAGCCAGTGCTGGTCACCATTCAGCTTGGCTCCTCTGCAGCATTTATAATAGAAACTTCATCATGCTGATGGGCCTTGTCCAAGCTGGCCCAAGAGCTCTGGGGCCCAAATCAGTCCATTGTTTACCACTGGCAGCAAAATGAAATTGTCCCTGGCAGGAAAGAACTGACTTGAGGGGATTGATAACCAGACTAGGGGTCTTATTCTCCTGGCCGCTCTGTCCTAGTTCCCTAATGTGATCTCTTAAGGGTTCCATTTGCTTTGGTTACATCCCTTAGAGCCATGGCTCCTGAAAACTGCCTCCAAGCAAAGACTGTGAGGTTGAGCTTTGCAAACCTTCGAGAACAGATTTGCCTCTGTAGATTTGGTGCTTTCCTGGTCCTCTCAGAATTCCTTTTCTTTCAAACCAGGTAGTGGTAAAAAAAAAAAAAAAAAAGGGGGGGGGGGTGGGGGGAGGAGACATAAAATATGAAACAAATCAAATGCAGGAAACGCTCCCTTATAGGAAGGTAGGGGATCCGTTCAAGTTGAGACAGAGCTGCAGCTGTCTCTGACTTAGTCCAGGAAGTGGGCCCTTTTGCTGGGGGACATGAGGCACAGTGCAGAGAGCAGAGGGAACTGTCCTGTCTTGTCAAGTAGCTAGTATTTTACACCGCTCTTCTTTTCTAAGATAGCAGGCAGCCCGCCCACTTAGGAAAGCCATGTACAGTTGCTGGTTCTAAAATTGGCCTGAGGATGCAAAGGTGGGCATTACCGAGCACTTAGCATGGGTGCCTTGATGCTCTGGGTGCTTTTCGCTGGCAGTACAGTGCATCTTCCACCTTTCTTGGCTGTTGTAATGCCCCAGCCCACGGTCTGCTGTTGTGCAGGGAGGGGCAGGTGTGGCACACACTTCTCATTTAAGGTGTGTCTCCAGGTGCTCTGTCTTGTGAGTCCCTTGATGAGGGAGTTACTATGGTAACTGTGCATCTGGAAAACATGCAAGTGTAAACAGCACAACTTGCTCAACTAGCTGCTCTTTGCTAGCCCATGAGAACAGCTTCCCTCTCCCAGCCTTCCCTCTTTGGGAGCGGGTGAAGCTTTTGCCCGGCACCCATCAAAGGTGAACTGGGTTTACCAGAAGGAAGGGATCATGGACTTGTGGCTTCTTGAACTTTTCTTTATCCCAGCACCTCCCCCCGCCCCCACTGAGGTCTCCTCCAGGTGGATCCAGTTTGGCATCCCTGAATCAGCCTCAATTAGCAGTAAATGAACACAGCCCTAGACATTTCCCCACTGGAAATACTCAGGCCATTTGAAGTTTCAGCTCCAAAGTGAGAGTCCAAGGGAAAAAGGGTCATGAAAGCCCAGGGAGAGTCCTAGAGAATTGATCTTCTGATTTATCAACACTGGTTTGAGTCACATCACTATTTTCTTGTGTTACGGCTTGTCCTCCACTCAACATAGTAGCCCCCAGCACACTCAGTTCTGGTGATGTGCTCTCTACTCTTTATCTCTCTGTATCCTTCACCATTGTCTTACAGCATAAAAGAGGTTAAAGCAGCATTGCCCAAAATAAAAAGACCACTTCCCTCCCTCCTGCTATGCCACCAACGGTCACTGTGCCTGCCTTGAGAGCGCTTTCCTCTAGCATTGAGCAGAAAGAGGAAACAGGCAGCCTTCACTTTCCTGAGAAACCATAGTTTCCAACGATCTTAGCAACGGTGGGCTTTGGATACCACTGTGGGTTCTTCTCCCTCTCTCCTGAGATCCGCATCAAGAATTCTTAGCATTTTATAGGGGGAAAGCTGGCCCCCACCAGCATTCTGACTCTGCAAGTACTGAGCCCCATTGCTGCCCTGTGATCTGGGGAGGGAGGAGAACGGGTGCAGGCTGGGAAGTCAGTGGCTGGCTGAGCTCCCAGGGGCCAGCCTCCTCTCAGGCCCTCTTGCTCACTGGCTCTGGCCTCAGGGGCTCCCATCCGGCCATGACTTCTCTCCCTCCTTTGTCTCTGTTCTCATCAGCGCAGACCTCTTGACAGAATGGTCTCTGGGATGTGTTGCCTCCTCCAGACCAGTTTGGGCTGGTCACATCAGCATTTTTCATTCCAGGCACCTGGGATCTAAGATAGCTGAGGCCTTTCAGACATTTCTTTTCTGCTTGAGCAAGATAGGATCATCTCCACAGGGTGCTGGGACACATTGCCAAGGTTGGCTGTGGAGCAGTTTGGTAGAATTGTGAGGTGGGCCTCCCCTCCTCCTCACTCTACCCTTCCTGTGCTGAGGCTGTAGGAAACAGTTCAGCCAGGGAAGTAGGTGAAGGTCAGAAATGTGCCGGTCATCTCCCCTGGTTCCTGGAGACTCTAGGCTGTCTCATATGCCAGTCTCAGCGGCCTGGCCTGGGAGCATAGAGCCAGTGGGGCCTCTTCCTGTTTTTGCAGCTCCTACATCATAGGCAATGCTCACTGAGTGAATGAAGTGCTGCCTTGCATGGGGTGGCACTTGCTGTCCAGGGGACTGATTTTTCCTCCTCACCTAGGGTAAGACTTGAGATAGTTGTGAGCAGCTTTCAGCTTTACAGCCAGAGCAGACCTTTGGCAGTGCATTCACCTGTTGGTACTTCTTAAAAAGATGTATGCTGTAATGCTATGAATTTCAAATGCATGACTTACCTAGCTAGAATTTTTTTCTGCTTATGTTATAATGATTTCTTTCAAATAATGACTTAGCTAAAGACATCTATCTAATGTTTACACTACAATCTAGAATATTTGAAATTCTTTTGAGTCAGGAAGAGGTCAGGCTGGAGTTGGGCTCAGGCACCTCTGGCATTGCAGAAATGTAGAAGGGGCCTGGAAGATACATCACGAAAACCTCTGCAGCTCATTAAGAAAATGTGGCAACTGTGATAAAGTTGATGGCTACCCAGAGAATTGTGTCTCCAAGGCACTGTGTAATCTTCCCCCATCTGTGAGACTATGGAGGTCTTTCTTATCCAGTTAGACTCTGTCCAGAAAGGCAGGTAAATAAACTCTTAGTGCCAACTGGGTCAGGCAGATACCCTTCTAGTTTTATTTTGAAAAACGTCAAACAGACAAAATGCGGACAGGATGTGCCAGCTGCTCTGATTTCGCCACATTGGTTTTACTCTGTAGACCCTCTTAGGATTATCTGAGAGTAACTCGCAGACAAGACTCTTTACCCCTTAATACTTCAGCACGTATCTCCTTAGAACATGGTATGCCCGCAGAGTGATGGTAGTATCACAGCAAGAAAACCCCTCGTTCCCCGGTGCCCACCAGTCAGTGCCCCGCCTGACTCCTCAGTTGTCTCCACAGTGACTTCAGTAGCTTCTTGTTGATAAGCAGGATCCCAGCAAGGGCTGACACACTATATTAGGTGCTAAATTTAGTCTCTTTGATTCTGCTGCCACGTCTATCTTTCATGCTTTTGTGGCACTGACTTAGTATTGTCCACTGTTACCCTTCTAGTCTTGAATCTGAACATGCAAGTTCATTGACAGAGACGACCTGACTAATGTGCCTAAACTGTGCGTGACGGTCTGCTCAGGGGCCCAGTCCACTCTCAGCCATACTGCTGACTCTGGGGCTGGTCCTGCGATATCTGGAATAGTGTCTGCAGGTGGCCTCTTCTGGGAGATGGATTTAAGTCACAGCTCCACCACCTCTTACTATGTGCCTTCAGCAGACCCCCTTTTCTCTTTAAACCTCAGTTTCCTTATCTCCAAAATGAGGGGTTTGGGTCAGGGACCACCTGGTACCAATGAGCTTTGTCGTTCAGCTCTGACTCGGCCCATGGCCTTGCCAGGCAGACACTTGCAGCTTCTCAGTTCAAGAAGCTGCTGCCAGAGTCTTGTACTGGCACCATGAATTCATAGTTGGGAGGCTGCATATGATCCTCTGATGTGCTAGCCTGACGGTCTGCTCTTCCCCTTTGTTCTCCACAGCGGAGATTTTGGAATTGGCTGGCAACGCAGCAAGAGACAACAAGAAGGGACGGGTCACACCTCGGCACATCCTGCTGGCTGTGGCCAACGATGAAGAGTTAAATCAGGTATGCGGCACTCTGACCACTGTCTGTCCAGAGAGAGGCTGAGTGGCTGTCAAGGTGGATTGCATTTTGAACTTTGAACAGCTTTTCTGCCTCCTCATCAGTTTTTCCTCCAAGCTCTGTCAGAATGGAGGGGGCCGGGGTGAAACAGGCATTTGGCCCTTTCCACCCAAGTGAGTGAGGGCCCCTGAGCACCTGCTCCTGTGTAGGCCCTCGTCCTGTCAGTATCCCTATAGATGTGGTGGAGGACGGTCCTGTACCAGCTAACAGTGAACGGTTGGGGGCAGGACCAGGGTGGCCTGGCTCACTGTCTGCTACTTTGGTTTTCCTGCAAGCTGCTCAAAGGAGTCACCATAGCCAGTGGGGGAGTGTTGCCAAACATCCATCCTGAGTTGCTAGCAAAGAAACGAGGATCCAAAGGGAAGTTGGAAGCCATCATCACACCACCCCCAGCCAAAAAGGCCAAATCTCCGTCCCAGAAGAAGCCCGTGTCTAAGAAAGCAGGAGGCAAAAAGGGGGCCAGGAAATCCAAGGTATGTAACTTGGAAGGGCATGTGGAGTGCTCAGGGTGGGTGCTGGTAGCAGCCCAATCTGCCGAGGACATACCTCACAGGACAGGAGCCTGAGGAAGGAGCGTGCGATGCAGGAGCTGATTACATAGGGGTTTGTCCAGCCCAGAGGCCAAAGTCTGGACTCAAGACTGGGTTCCTGCACTCGGGGTTGATAGACAGGCTTTCAGGGAGTAAAGAGGGTACAGGACAGCTGGCGCTGAGGAGGATGCCTGCATCTGTGGAAGTGACCTGTGTGTGCAGGAGGTTCTCATGCTGCCCAGAGGTGCCAGCTGCCTGGTCAGAACTGCTGTCATGTCGCCATGGCTACACATCCTTCTCTGAGCAGGGCAGTTTGTCCTGCGGAATGATTGTCTCATGGAGGAAACATTTATTATTCAGGTGCCTCTGCTGCACCCTTTGTGGACTGAAACTAAAACCTAGGTGCTGAACTTTTTGTGGTGAGCAAAGCTCCTCGCTAGTGTGGCTGATGTGTTGGGTGAGGGAGACCAGCATATCTGAGCTGTGATCCTCAGTGTGGGTGAGCAGCAGCCTGGAGGCCTGGCTGTGAGGGGTCACACACTCTTGTCTGTGCAGGGGCAGGGGCTTCCCAGCTCCTGGAACACATGTTCTGTGCTCTCCCTTACCAGGCCCTGGCCACCAGTGGTTGTCACTGCCTCCACAGCCAGGGAGTTGGAGCTAGTAAAGTAGAAGAGTTCAAGTTTCAGTTTCAATAAAGTGGATTCTTAAAGGTGCCCTGGCCTGCGTCGCTCCCATCTGAATAGGAGGCCCTGGCCTTTCCCAGAAGGCAGCTTCCCTATTGTGTAAGCTCTCGAGAACTTGGAAATGCTTTGTGGGGTCTAACAGTACAGTGCCAGGCCTTCCTTCTAGGAGCCCAGAGTCTCTCCCCAGATGAAGGTGGTGAGGGCACCTCCCAGGATGGAAGGGCCCCAGGATCCTCACACTGCACCTTCCAACATGCACTCTCCTCTGAGCTGATCTGACCTGTCTGTGCCTCAGATAGACTGGCCTCCACCCGTTGGAAGGGGTCTCCTTCTCTGACCTCTAACCTTTATCTCCCATCTGTACATTATCTTGGTTGTATTTCTTCTGTGCCCTTCTGGGTGTACCCTGAAAACCAAAAAATCTAAATTCCTCCTGCCAATGGCCCCTTCACCCCCATTTCTCCCTAAGCAGGCCCAGCATCACTTGAAGCTCTTTGAGAGAGAAACCTGACACTGAAGCGTATCCTGTAAGTGATTTCCAGACGCTTGCACCTCTTTGAGCTCACAAGTCTGGGAGGAGGCGTGGACCAGGCAGGGATTTCACAGAACGCCCTGCTCCGTTACTCATTCCTGCTAACTATAAAATTAGCAGATTGAACTGTTTCTTTTTCCCCTTGCAGCTGAGGGGAGGAGTAGGACAGGGAAAGTAGAGAGACAGACTCTTTAAATGTTAAAAAAAGACAAGTTGCCAAATCTACCCCCTCCTGATAGTGGACTCCAAGGATCTGGCTGTCCCCTGACCCCATCAGGGCAGTGGTGCCGGGGGCTGTCAGGGGCAGACTGTGTCCCTGCTTGGCCTTCCTCGGGCTGTGGATGGAGCCGAGGCCTGGCCGGGGCAGGCGGCTGTTTGCTGCTGCTTAGCAGCCTCTCCAGCCCCTGCGTCTCTAGCTGCCCAGCGCCAAATGTGCTCCCATCACCCGTTTTCTTAATCCAGTTGTTTTTGCCCGTGACTTTCTGAACTTCCCATTTGACCAAGCACTAGGAATGCTCCTTCTTTCTTTTTAGACTTGAAGTACAGAGGGGGTGTGTCTGTCTGTCTGTCTTTGGCTCCTAGTAGCTATATTTGGAACTCAGTCTTTCTAATAACCATATGTCAATAATCACTTGAACACTCAACTTTTCCCTTGATTACAAAAGCAGGAAGTCTGTTATGGTGGTCTGTTTCTCTTCCACACAATAAAACACATTGTCTGCTTACTGTACCAGTATTTGGCTAACATTAAACCCTGGGGGAAGCTGAAATTGGAACCGTGAACAGCTAATTTTCAAAACATTTGTTTAATGTAAATTGTGGTGTCAGCTCCCAGAAACAGCAGAGAACCCTGCATCTCCAGGTTTAAGTGGAATGTTCTGAAAATAACCTTTCCAGAGACACGCAGAGTAAGACTTTGAAACATGCTAAAGCACTTGTAGTGAAAGGGACGTGGTATTTTTCAAGTGTCAACACTTGAATTCCAAATCATAATTTTCCCCCCAGTTCTTTGTAATTGGAAGGTTTTGAAAGTCTCCAGTTGTGACAGCTGAGTCAGCTGTAGTGGAAATGGCTAGAGAAGGCAACAAACCCTCCTAGGGGCTGGGGGTTCAGGGGCCTGGCAATGTGTTCCAGCCCTTCTTTCCTACTTGGGTGGCCTCGGGCAATTTTGTGACTCAGTTTACCCCTTTACCCCCAAATGATGGGGATCTGTCACAGTGTTACAGTTAAATGATGCTGCGTTGTTTATGTGTTTGGGTTTGACTAGGTGATGTGTTTACCAGTTTGGATGCTACCAAAGACAATGAAGTAAAACGTTCTTCTCTCCCTGTTGTGCCCACGTCTCTCCAGAGCACTGTCTGTAATGAGCTCCTCCCTCACAGTCCATGCACGTAAAAGCAGAACGATCTGTAAACCTCCCCATCCTGCCTGCCTTTGAAGTCAACAAATCATGTTACCGTGGTTTGGCAGTGTGGGTAGTGGTTAAAGATGCAAACTGACCTGGCTTTCTGTTCCAGTTCTTGCATTTCCTGGCTGTGTGACCATGACCACATGCTTAACTTCTCTGCTATCTCAGTTTCTCAGCTCTAAAATGGAGACAGAACACTGCCTGGGTGGGAGGCTTCAAAGAACTCTGCCTAGCTGGTGTTCAGAGCACTGTCTGGCACCATCTGGTAGCTGTGCTCCAGCCATGCAGTCGGTCTGTCTGTGTGTGGGCAGAGTTGCCTCCGTGTGCCATGGTTCCCGCGAATTACCCTGCTTGCTCCTGTAGGGGAGAGACCTGTTGCCTGCGAACAGTGCCCAGCTGTTCCTGGCATTCAGAGGCGCACAGGGAGCAGCACTGCATTTGGGTCTCTGTTGTCGTGTGCAGGCGTCTGTAGGTGATTCTCAGGGTGAAGGCGGGGCAAAGCTGCTAAGGCAGTATATATATTTTAACCTTGGCGGCTATTGCTCACACTCGAGCATGTTATTAGCCCATGAGGAATTTTCAACAGCTGCCTCTTCGTGTTCACATTTGACAAAGTTGTTTTGAAAAGATGCATTCATCCAATCAATATCAAGTCTACATGGACTTGTTACTGTTCTCATTGTCAAGGGTACCACAGTGAACAAAAGGGCCTTGCCCTTGTTCTGTGCTCACTGAGCGTTACTCTAGTGAGGGGAGCTGTGACAGGAACAGTGATGGCCCGGGGCAGAGTGACTGTGGTGGGGGTAGGGAGGGGAGACTCCTTCAGTAAGCGACACTTGCTCGAGATGGAGGGAGTCCGGTATCTGGGCTTCCAAGTGACTGGAGGAGAGAGCCCCTGGCAGCAGGCTAGGGGCACACTAGCTCCCCCCTCGCCCCCCAGAGAGAACGTGACAGGCCATGCATGGGGGCCCTAGATAACCATCCTATGTGGCAGTTGGAAAGTCTGAATGTTTCTTAAGATTCCAAGAAAACCATTTATGACTAAATCGCCTGGTCAGTACCTCTGGTCAGACCTTAGAGGGTCTCTGTGAGGATCAGTTTTGCCACAAATTCAGATAAGAAATGATCACACCTAGGAATTTTCACCCATGAACCCTCCAGTTGCCCAGATGAAGGTCACCCTCCTGGGCCGGGAAATATGTTGGGACCTCACAGCCTGGCAAAGGGCCCAAAAAGGCATAGGTAGAGCCCCTCTTCTTTCATGAGAAATAAACATTTAAACTGAAAATTGGGTGATTAATGTTCTGGTAAGGAATGCCAAAGAAAGGAATAGGTTCTTTTGAGACACGGCCATCCTTGCAAAATTCTTGCTGACCTTTTAACAAAATTTCTGGCAGTTCAAACATCAGAACAAAAGACACTAGGCAGTTTATCTTGGGCTGATACTCAAACTAAGTTTGAGCCCTTAGTTCTACAGATTTTTATGTTTCCACAGACTGTGACTTTAGTAGATTTTCAGCTACTCAAAACAAAGCTGGGTGTGTACAGTACATGAGAGTTTTTGGGTTTGTAAAACTAGATGAAATTCTGAAAAGTCAATTATTTTGGAGATTGACAAAGAATATTGCTTGCTTACATATTTTCTTCCAGATGGATATAAAAAGAATCTACCACCTAGTATCACCATTTCATAAACCAGAGTACAATTTAACGCCAAAAAGTTAGAAAGGAAAATAATTCTAGATTACAGGCTTTATGAGAAAATAAGTGTGTCGTTATGATGTGAATGTAGTGACATCTGTCTCCTGAGATAACTGCGGTCTGAAAGCACCCAGTCACTTGCGGACTGGGAACCTCGCAGAAAAAAAGCAGGAATTACCTACCAAGTTATGGACCGGAGACACCTGGGAAGGAGTGGGTGTGTCCACACAGGCTTTGACTACTTTCTCTCATTTAATCAGAGGTTCTCCCATGGTAGTCTCATTTTCTGGATGAGGATTTCCAGGCTAGGGTGGGTGAGCAATTTGCCCAAGTTGATGCAGCGAGAAGTGCTAGGACTCTGATGCAGAAGTTCAGCGTTCAGACATAGTATCACTTGCCTGTCCTATGATCACAGATCTCTTCTTTGGCAGAAGCCCCACTGTTCTGATGGTGGAGGGCTGCAAAGCCACCTGTTGCAGGGTGAATAGCAATAACAGTTTTAATGGAGGATACCACCAGCCAGTGCATCATCACTGATAGTCACTAGTGTCACAACATGGGGAGCAGCCTGACAGTCTGGCTGCACAGGTGACTGCACCTGTCAGGTGAGGGCGGAGAGGAGGCTCTCGGGTGTCTTTCAGTAAAACCAGCTCCACTGCAAGTTTCCTGAAGGGTTCTTACCTCTCAAAATCTAAGTATCATTGGGCAGAAGCAAATCTGTGACTACTTCTCAACTGCATCCCATTCTTGAGCACCTCCTGTATGCTTGCAGCTAACAAGGTAAAGCAGTGTTTTAAAACTTTTTGCTTGCATGTCTCCTAAAACAATTTTGAAAATGGTTTACATCTCACATTCAAAATTTGACAACTAAACTTTTCAAAATACGTTTAGTTCTGCAAAAGATAAAATTTGGGGCATATGATAAATATTAATATTAAAAAAAAACTGTCATGCATGGCTCATTTAAAGGTACCCAAAGAAATATAAATGCTAAATTTGGTCGTTTTGATATACAATCATTTAAAATATACTGCTTTTTAAAAAATGGACATACCACATCATATTTTAGGTGTACAACCTAATAACATTTCATATTTGTATACAGTGCAAAATGATCACCACGTAGTTTATTTCACATCTATTCTTAGCGGTTTTCCAAACTTGAAGCTCTATATCATTTTCTATGGGTCTCTACTCTACACCATATATCTCTGGCTTGTCTTATAGCATCAGACGTGATCTGCTTCACCCTTTTTGCCTATTCCCCAGCCTCCTCCTTCTCTGAATACCACCAGCCTGTACTCTGTAAGAGTGACTTTGTTCAGTTTCTACAAAAAGTCAAATTGTACAGCACTTGTCTTAGACTTAAGAAATTTTCACTTGGCATAATACCCTAAAGTTTCATCTGTTTTATTGCAAATGGCAGATTTCATTCTGTTTTGCAATGGCTGGTTAATATTCAGGGTGGGTGTATGTCTGATTTGCATCTTCTTTATCCAGTCACCTATCAGTGGACATTTCAGTTGTTTGTATATCTTGTCTATTGCAAATAATGCTGCAGTGAACGTAGGGGAGCATGTAGCTTTTCAAATCAGTGTTTTTATTTTCTTTGGATAAAAAGTGGAATGGCTGAATCAAATGGTAGTTTTATTTAATTACTTGAGAACCTCCATACTGTTTTCCTTCGTGATTGTACCAGTTTACATTCCTTTCAACAATATATAGTGTTCCCTTTTCTTTACATTTTCACCAGCCCTTGTTATTTACTTATTTTGATGCTAGCCATTCTGAAAGGTGTGAGGTATGATCTCTCATTGTGGTTTGATTTACATTTCTCTGATGATTAGTTGCTGCTGAGCATCTTTCCATATGCCTGTTGACCATTTGTATGTCACCTTTTGGAAAAAAACATCCAAGATTCTCTGATTATTTGTAACTGAATATTTGTTATTGAAGTGTTTCTATATTTAGATATTAACCCCTTGTTAATTTGTTATTTAATCACATGATTTGGGAATATTTTCTTCCATTCAGAAGGTGGCCTTTTCGTTTTGTTGATGGTTTCCTTTGTTGTGTTGAATATTTTTTCTTTTACCCCCTTTGGAGTGAGATTCAAAACCATGTCATTAGTGCTGATTTCAAGGAGAATACCAATGTCTTTTCCTAGGAGTTATATGGCTTCAGGTCTTACATTCAAGTTTTAATCCATTTTGAGTTAATTTTTATACAGATAATGATTGTTTCATTTTTTACACATTGCTTTCAGTAATGTGTAATTAGTTTTCCCAATACTGTATATTGCAGATACTGTCTTTGTGTGTGTGTGTGTGTGTGTGTGTGTGTGTGGCAAGTTAATTGACCAGATATGTGTGGTTTATTTTTGAGCTCTTGTAGCCCATTGATCTATCTCTTTTTATGCTAGTACCATACTGTTTTGATTACTATAGCTTGACAGTATAGATTGAAATCCAGGCACATCATGTTTTCAACATTGTTCTTTTCTGAAAATTGTTTTCACTATTTGGGGTCTTTTGTGGTCCCATAAAAAATTTAAGATTGTTTTTTCTTTGTGAAAATGCCATTACACTTTTGAAAGTGATTCCATTGAACCTCTATATTGCTTTCAGTAATGTGGATATTTTAGAAGTATTGATTATTTCACCCCATGACCACTGAATATGTTTTCATTTATTTGTCTCTTAAATTTCTTTCACCATTGTTTCATACTTTTCATTGTACAGGGCTTTTACCTCATTGGCGAAGTTTATTTCTATGGATTGTATTTGTTGACATAATTGTAAATGGATTATGTTTGTAATTTTTCTGTGATATTAGTGCATAAAAATGCAACAGATTTTTCTTTTTCCCCCACTTCTTAAACAATTATTTCTCATTTTGATACTTTTTTAAAAAGTTGAATGAAACTAGCAAAAACATTTGAGCTTTATTTGCACTCTGCTCATGCAAATCTTGCTTATATTATCTTTAATGCCTCTTTTTGCTTTCCCTCCACCAAGCCACCCTTGTCCATAGTCTGTCTGCTTCCCTCCCCCATCATCTCCACCCTCTCCCCTGTTACTTCTGGTAACCATTACCTCCTTTTTAACGAGTTTGAAGTTTTATTCCTACTATTCTTTGCATATAAATGTTCTTTGGAATTTATTTTCTACAGGTGATTGAAATCATATTGTGGGAGCTTGTATTATCATGTGCCTAAACTATTCTGTGTTTTTGCCTTGATAATTTCCTTGACCATTCTGTTTTTCTCAGTGGGCTTTATCAACAGGGAATTTTGATAAGGAACCTCTCAGGGCAAAAGTCGTGGTATGAGGATCTATACATGCTGAAAACAGCATGTGCAGAAACGTGAATAGGTGTTAATTGTTAAAGTAGCATAAACACTAAGACTTTTCTTGACTTTTCCCCTATTTCCCAATATTGGCTGGGACCAGCTGGGTACAAATCCTCCCCCCAGCGCACACACACTTGTGCATTCCTCATTTGCCTGCTTGCTTCTTTGATCTTTTATTTTCTGTCTGATTCTAAATTAAAACAAGACTGCTCTTGGAGCTGGGCTGCACCTTCATAGTTTAGTCCTTCTAGGTTTGTCATTATTCTGGATGGACTCTGAGTAATCCCTTTTCATCCTACCGCCACATGTTATAATGTGATGCCATCTAATATTTGTCTTTCATTTTTGACATATTTCACTAACATAATAAACTCAAGGTCCATCCATTTTATCTCAAATGCTACTGCTTCATCTTTTTCAAAGCTATATAATATTCCATTGAGTATACATCCCACCATTTTTGTATCCATTCATCTGTTGGAGGGCATTTGAGTTGGTTCTGTAACTTGGCAATTTTGAACAGTGCTTTTGTGTACATTGGCATAGATATATATTTTTTCATGTTAGTTTCCACATTGTGTAAATACCTAATAGAGATATGGCTAGATCATATGGAATTTTCTTTCCTGTTTTCCTTAAGAAATGTCCATACCATTTTCCATAGGAGCTAGACCAGGGAACACTGTTGTATTCCCACCAACTGTGTATGAGAGCTCTTTCTCACTACAATATCACCAACATTTGTTAATTCCATTCTTTTTTTGTGTGGACTAATCTCACAGGGGTGGATAGTACCTTAGTGGGATTTAAATTTTTTTTTTTTAAAGATTTGTTTATACATACAGAACTGGGGTACAGCCCAAAGGTGCAGAGGCGGTGAGAGGATTCACCAGAGAGTGTTGAGCAGAGGGAGCAGAACAGGCAGAGCAATGAAGTACACTGCTGAGGGGAGCAGCGGGCAAGTCAGAAGAGGTTTGCTGTACTATGTGGATCACCTCCGGGGTGGGGATCGAACTCATGCTGAAGTGGCTTTAGCTTCTTAGTGCTGTGCTTTAACCCATTGCATCACCAGGGAGGGCCTAGTACCTTATTGTGATTTTAATATGCATTTCCCTTACAATAAACGATGCTGAATATTTTTTCATGTGTCTGTAGACCATCCTAACATCTTCTATTGAGAATTGTCTGTTTAGGTCCTTTGCCCACTTTTTAATTGCATTCTTACTGGATTGTTTAAGAATTTTGTAAATTTTGGAGATTAAGCCCTTATCAGATGTGTGGTATGCAAATATATTTTCTCATTTTGTACGTTGCCATTTTGATTTCATTGTGGTTTCTTTTGAAATATGAAAGCTTTTAAGTTTGATGGAGTTGCACTTATTTTTATTTCTCTTGTGTTAGGGTTGTGCTC
Source organism: Condylura cristata (assembly GCF_000260355.1). Classification (NCBI taxonomy): domain Eukaryota; kingdom Metazoa; phylum Chordata; class Mammalia; order Eulipotyphla; family Talpidae; genus Condylura; species Condylura cristata. The sequence continues at coordinate 26,118,541 of NW_004567122.1, read as the reverse complement.
CCAAATATATCTTTGTGGAAGATGTCCTGTAGTGTGTCTCTATATTTTCTTTGAAGTATTTTATGGTTTTGGTTCTTATGTACAAATCTTTAATCCATTTTGAATTAATTTTTGTATTTGTTACAGGATTCTTATTATGGTTACTATCTATCTTTATGGTGTTGTTGTCTGTGATGATGTTTGATAAAATTTCCACTTTTTTGTATTTTCTGAGGCCTGTTTATGTCCTACTATATATGCTCTGCTCTTGAGGATGTTTCCTATGCACTGGAGAAGTAAGCATATTCATTACTTTTGTGATGGAAAGCTCTATATAAATGGCCATTTAAGGCCTTTAAGGCCATTATTGTTCATTTTCTGTGTGGATGATCTGTTCTTTCATGTCATTGGTATGTTGAGATCTCTGTATTTTTGTTGATAGGTGATTTAAGGCTTGTTAAGTTTCTTTATATAACTAGGTACTTATATTTGGAGTATGAATATTAATAACAGATCTTCTTGATGAATTGTTCCCTTATCTCGAGATAGTGCCAATCTTTGTCCCAGATTACCCTTATAGTTGAAAGTCTAGCTTATATGATATGAGAATAGCAGTTCCTAAATTACTATCTTGAGCTATTAGCATGTATGCTCTTATTCCAGCCTCTTATTTTTAGTTGGTTTTTGTCTTTCACTTTTAAATGGGTGTGTTGCAAACAAAGTATTGATGACTGGAATTTTTACACCCATATTGTTAGCCTCTGTCTTTTACACACACACACACACACACACACACACACACACACGGTAAACTTGTTTTATATTTATTTCAAAATGTGGAATGTGAGATCATAATACTTACTTTTTCATCATCATTTTGTGCATTTTTTCATCTCAATTGTAATTCCCATGGGCTTCCCACTCCAGTTCTGCTCCCATTACCTTTTCCACTCCCATAAAATGTCTCTGGTTATAGTTGTTCATTGTTTTGTTTTTACCTTATTACATTTGCTTCTCTTATTTTTGCCCTGATCCATTATGCTCCTTCTGTGAGAGAAACCATCCAATATTTTTCTTTTTCTTTCTGGCTTATTTCAATAAATATGATCCCTTCCAGCTCCATCCATGTTGCTGCAAATGGCATGAGTTTATTTTTTTTGATTGCTGAGTAATAATTCCATTGGGTATATGTATCACATCTTTTTAATCCTGTCATCTACTTTTGGGCATTTGGGTTGATTCCATGTCTTCCCTATTGTAAGTAGAGCATCAATAAACATCCGGGTGCAGGTATCCTTTTGAATCGATGTTTTTGTGTCCTTTGGGTAGATACCCAGGAGTGGGATTGCTGGGTCATATGGAAGATCCATTTTTTAAAAAAAATCATATAATTTATTTTTACACCATTTTGTGCCTTTTTCCATCTCAGTTGTAATCCCCATGGGCTTCCCATCACCAAACACCTGTGTGCCATCACCATAGTCCAGTGCACTTCCCCCCTCCCTCACCCCCATTTTTGACCCCATTCCCCAATCCACCCCCATAAAATGTCTCTGGTATACAGTTGTTCATTATTCCCTCCCCCGTCCTTTATACTCCTGTTATGAGTGAAACCATCCAGTATTTTTCTTTTTCTTTCTGGTTTATTTCACTAAGCATGATCCCATCCAGCTCCATCAATGTTGCTGCAAAAGGCATGTGTTTATCTTTTTTGGTTGCCAAGTAATATTCCATTGTGTATATGTACCACATCTTTTTAATCCAGTCATCTACTTTTGGGCATTTGGGTTGATTCCATGTCTTTCCTATTGTAAATAAAGCATCAGTAAACATGGGGGGTGCAAGAGTCTTTTTTTGTTTTTTAATAT
>NW_004567122.1:26112934-26115774 GCF_000260355.1 Condylura cristata | reverse complement strand
CCGGGGCAGGCGGGAATCGAACTCATGCGGAAGCGGCTTTAGATTCTCAGTGCAGTGCTTTAACCCGCTGCGCCACCAGGGAGGGCCCCAGCCTGTGTCTTTTTAATAGTGAATTCATACCACTCACATTTAGGATAATTGTTGATATGACCTTGTTTATTATCAGTTATTTTGTTTTTGATTTCTGGGTGTTTTTCTGTTGTTTCTTTTTCCATTTGTCTCTCTACACTATCTGGGTGGCTTTCTTTAGTTGTTATTTTTTATTTTTTAATTAATTCCTTTGCTTTTTCATCTGTGGGAGTCTTCTGGATGTGGGCACCATGGAGGTTTTACTTAAATTCATACGTTCAGGCCCTTTCTGAGCTGGTGTCTAACATTTAGCTATACAGGGTCTGTCCATTTCTTCCTCCCACTTAATGTTCTGTTATTAATGCATACTGTTCTTGCTTATGCTTTAGTATTATCGTCATTTTGCTCAGGAGTTTGTGTGGGGTTTTTTGTTTTTATTTTGGGGGAAGAGCTTTTTTCAGCATCACTTGAAAAGCAGATCTGGTAGGGGCAGACTCTATTAACTTTTGTTTGTCTGAGATAACTTTTATCTAACGTTTATACCTAAATGATAATTTTGCAGGATAAAGAATTTCTCTCTGCTTTCTGGGCAACAATATTTAATTCATTCTGTAAGTTTGGAAAGTTGTCATTACTATTTTTTTAAATAAGGTTTCTGCTTCTATTTCTTTTGCTTCCCCATCTGGGGTCATTCTTAGGTTTTCTCTTCTAAGTGAACCTTACACTTCTGTAGTTGCCTCATTTTTTTTTTTTTTTTTTTTTTTTGGTCTTGGCCCTCTCTCTTTTTATAGGCATATAATTTGTTCATTTGAATCTTCCACAACTGAAATTCTCCTGTCAGTTTAATTTTGTTTAAAGTTTTTCTGAATGAATCTGTATTCATTCAAAATCTTTTTGTGATCTTAGATATTCAGATTCTTTGGTGAACCCTTTGTTCTTTTATCTCCTTTCTGAGATCCTGCATCTTACCTGGCTTTGATTGACCTTCTAGTACTGCCTTTAACATTTTTAATATTGTTGTTTTGGAGTCTTGTCAGGTAGCTTCTCTATTTCTCTCTCCTTTATATTTGTTCCAGGACTGTTGCCCTCAATTTGCTTTTCCATTGTGTGTTGAAATGTTCCTTGCTTCCTCAGCATGTCTATTGCCTTAGTTATAGCTGTTTGTACATATGTGTGGTTAGGTGTTAAGGATTTGGCTTTTTTTGTTTGTTTGTTTGTTTTATCTTCTTAGTTTACTGTGGTATGAGGTGCAGGTGGAAAAGGGCTCTGATTTTAATATTAGATTTCAGTTTGAGGAGTCACCTCTACCTCTTGTTTTGTTTCACAGAAAGCTATGTTGTATGTTTAGGTTGGCTTCACCTTCCACCCAACCTCCCTGTTGTTCCTTTCTGCTTGAGGGTGGGTGGTAATCAATGAAGCTTGGGCTTCCAAGTGGAAAGGGCATTGTGGTCTTTGCTACCCTTGAGTCATCTGTGTCTTCAGGGCTAGGATATATATGTGCCCTCTCTTTACTTAACCAAAAGATTTGTGAGTTAACTCTGAAGTCCTTTCTGCTGTTAGGCTTTTTATGGAATCCAGGATGGCTGAACCTGGTTTCTCTTTTATCTCTTCTGGGGGTGCAAAGGGGAGGGAGCTTTCAGTGTCCTCACCATCTCAGTTGTATAGTTTCCAGTTTTCTAGATATGAGTCTGCAGCGTTCCCACTTCCTCAGGTTGGGTCTGTGCCCACTTGTGTGTCTACAGAGTTCCTCCAGGAATTCACAGTGTGCTGGGTTGCTTCGCTGTGGCTTAGAAAGTTGACCCCAAATCCAGTCATGCTTTCATGGCTTCCTCTAGGTCTTTCCCATCAGCTGTCACCAACCTCAGTTCTTGAGCTCCTTGTGAAGAACCTGGAACTGTGTAGAGGTGGTTGAAGCATCTAAATCTTATCAAATATTTTATTTTCCATAGTAAAGACAAGGGTGATTCCAGCCTGTCTGTCCTGCCATATTGTGGGTGGAATCTCTTATTTGATAACATACTGATTTTGTATCCTGTCGATTTGCTGAATTCACTTGTTTTTTCTAACTTATGTTCATACAGTTTGCTTCTTCCTTTGGATGAAATTTAATTTCTTTTCCCTGCCTAACTGCTCTGACTAGTACACCAGCACTATATTAAATAAAAACGCTGGAATGGTCATTTCTGTCTTGTTCCTGATCTTAGAGGAAGTGTTCAACTTTTCAATTAACTTTAATGTTAGTTGTGGATTTGATTAGATATGGTCTTTACTATGTTAAGGTATGTTCCCTCTAAATCTGAGAGTTTTTTAGATCGTAAGTGGATGCTGGCTTTTGTCAAATACTTTTCTGGGTCTACTGAGTGATCATAGGATTATTACTCTTTTTGTTGATGTGGTATATGTTGATAGTTTTGTGAATGTACTCCTGGACTACATTGCACTTGATGATGGTGTATGATCGTTGTATTGTGTTGAAGTTGGTTTGCTAGTATTTTTATATAGGAGATTTACATCTATATCAGGGATATTGTCCAGTAATACGTGTGTGTCTGTATGCTCTCCTTTGGTTTTGATATCATAGTGATCTGGAATCATGGAATGAGTCAGGAAACATTCCCTTTCTTCAGTTTTTTAGAAGAGGTTGAGAAGTCTAGGTAATAATCTTTGACTGCTTGGTACAATTCCCTGGTGAAGCCATCTGGTTCTGGACTTTTTTGGGGAGTTTTTTAATTAGTGATTCAATCTCCTTCTTAGTAATTGGTATATTCAGA
>NW_004567122.1:26108522-26112484 GCF_000260355.1 Condylura cristata | reverse complement strand
CCTCTGGGGCAGGTGGGAATCGAACTCATGTGGAAGTGGCTTTAGCTTCTTAGTGCAGTGCTTTAACCCGCTGCGCCACCAGGGAGGGCCCGCTTTGATCTTTCTTTATCCTTTTACTAACACTGGCCTTCATTTGTTCCTTTTCTACTTCCTTCAGATATAAAGTTAGGTTATTTATTTGAGATTTTCTTGTTTCTTGATAACAACTGCTATTAACTTCCTTTTTAGAATTACTTTTGCTATATCCTAAAATTTTGGTGTGTTGAATTTGTCTGAAGGTGTTTTTTATTCTTTATTTTTTTATTTACTCAATAGTTGTTCAGTTTCATGTTGTTTAAACTCCACTGTTCTTTACTGTTTTCTTTTAATTAACTTCTAGCTCCACACTATTTTGGTCAGACTTGCTTTGTCACCTAATAATATGTGACCTATGCTGGAGAATGTTCCACGTGCACTTGAATATTTGTTCTGTTTTTGAATGGAATGTTCTGTATGTATCTATTAGGTTCATCTGCTCTAAAGTGTCCCTTAAGGTTGTTGTTCCTTACTGACTTCCTGCTGGTTGATCTGTCTATCACTTTAAGTGGAATATTCAACCCTTCCGCATCCTCTGTTGCTGTCAGTTTCTCCCTTCAGGTTTGTCGGTGTTTAGTTTATATATTTAGTGGTGTTTATATTGGAGCATTGATACAACTGCTGTATTCTCTCTTTGAAGACCCCTTTTAATTATGTAACATCTTTTCTTTGCCTTTATCATAGTCTTTGTTTGAAAGGCTATATTGTGTTTTAGAAATAAGTTCTTTCTTTCAATTCCCATTTGCAGACATCTTTTCCCATCTCTGTTTTTAGTTCCTGTGTGTCTAACTCTTCTCGTCAGCGTGGCAGGTACAGATGAGTCTTTTTAAAAATCCCTTCAGAATGGCCCTCCCTGGTGGTGTAGCAGGTTAAAGCACAACACTGAGAAGCTAAAGCCACTTCTGCATGAGTTCGATTCCCACCTGCCCGGGAGGTGGCCACATGGCGCAGCAGACCTCTCCTGACCCGCCCGCTGCTCCCCTCAGCAGTGTGCTTCGTCGATCTGCCTGTTCTGCTCCCCACTCTGTTTCTGGTGAAGCCTCTCACCTCCCACACCCCTGGCCTGTACCCCAGCTCTGTATGTACAAATAAATAAAGCTTTAAAAAAAAATCCCTTCAGCCATTCTCTATCTTTTAATAGACTTATTCGCTCATTTACACCTAAGGTAACTTATAGGTAGTACTTTTTTGGGGGGGCATTTCATTGTTTTCTTGTTATTTTTGTAGTTCCTCTCTGTTGCTTCCTTCTCTCGCTTTTTCCTAGTAGTATGATAAACTTTCAGTAGTTTGTTTAGATTCCTTTCTGATTACCTTTATGTAACTATCTCAGGGCTTTAGTTTGTGGCTACTGTTTTGCTTTAGTTGATAGTAACTTAAGTTTGAGTGAATTCTAAAACTCTCTCTCTTTACTATCCTGCCAGCATTTTGAAATTCTCAAAATTGTGGGTATTGCTTATCTAATTGTTGTAGCCAATCTTACCACTTTTGTTATTTAATCACCCTTCTAACTTTTAAAGTGATTAATCCACTACCTTTACTATAAATTTATCTTTGCCAGTGTATTTTTTCTATATATTCGTTTATTTGTACATCTTTAACATTTGGATGGTACTTGCTTTCTCCCATAAGGTGTTCTTCCTTCACCTGTTTTGACCCTCTCCCCTGCTGTTTGCCTCAGATTGATGGTCAGCATGTTTTGTATTTTTCCTGTCCTTTTAGTTGTTTTAGAGTCTACATATAAGTGAAATCATCCGGTATTTCTCTTTGTCCTTCTAGCTCACTTCACTTAAACTAATCCCTTCCAGTTTCACCCATATTGCTGTAAGTGGCACATTTATCTTTTTTGATCACTGAGTAGTACTCCATTGTGAATATGTAACTTATTTTTTTTTAAAGATTTATTTATTTATTCATACAGAACTGGGGTACAGGCCAGAGATGCGGAGGGTGAGAGGATTCACCAGAGACAGAGTGTAACACATCTTTTTGATCCACTCATCTTTTCTAGGCCATTTAGGTTGTTTTCATATCTTGGCTATTATAGTTAGTGCTGCTATAAACATAGGAGAGCAGATTTCCTTTTGAATTAGTGTTTTTATGTCCTTTAGATTGATACCTAGTAGTGGAATTGCTGGTCCATATAGCAGATTGATTTTTTAGTGTTTTGAGTGTCTGTCACACAGCTTTCCATAGTGGCTGGACCAGTTTGCATTCCCACCAGTAAGAATTGCACTCTTGGGGCTTCCCTGGAGACAGAAGGGGTTAAGCCTTCAGTATTGTGAAGCTAGCTGCAGCCAGTGAAGCATGAGGAGATCCATTCCCAGCCAGTAGACTGGTGCAGCAGACCTCTCCTGTCTCACCCACTACTCCCCTCAGCAATGTATTTCAGTTGATTTCTTGTTCTGCTACCCACTCTGTCTCTGGTGAATCTTCTTACTCTCCACACCTCTGACCTATGCCCCAGTTCTTGTATGCATAAATAAAGCAAGTCTTTAAAAAAAAAAACAGCATTCTGTACATCCTCATTAGCACTTGTTATTTTTGGTTTTTCCCCCCTCCCCCAATATGGGCCATTTTCACAGGTGTGAGGTGGTAGCTCATTGTGGTTTTGATTTGCCTGATAATAAATGATGGTGACCATTTTTTATATGTCTGTTGGTCATTTGTATTTCTTCTTTGGAGAAGTGTCTTTTTAGCACCTCTGCTACTTTTGGATTGGGTTGATTTTTGTTTTTGTTGAGTTTGTAAGTTCTTTGTAGATCTTTGATATCAGTCCCTTATCAGATGTATGGTGTGCAAATATTTTCTCCCATTTAATAGGATGTCTTTGTTTTGGTTACTATGACTCTTGCTATTCAGAAGCTTTTAGTTTGCTGTTTTCCCAGCTGTTTGTATTCTTGTTTTCCTTGCTTCAGGATGTTCAGTCCTCAAAGATGTTTTGACGTTTATGTCATGAAGTGTTTTCCCCTGTTTATTTTACAAAAGACATGTAAATCTTTTATCCATTTTGAGTTGATTTTCGTGTATGGTGTGAGATAGTAGTCTAGTTTCATTCTTTTCCCCGTGGCAGTCCAGTTTCCCCAGCACCATTTATTGAAGAGACTTTCCTTGTTCCAAATTATGGTTTTCACTCCTTTATCATGTATTACTTGACTGTTTATGTGTGGTTTTATTTCTGGGCTTTCAGTGCAGTTCCTTTGGTCTCTGAGTATGCTTTTGTTCCAGTACCACGCTGCTTTTATTATTATGACTTGGTCTGGGAGTGTAATGCCGCTATTCTTCCCCTTCTTAGTAAGGAGAACTTTGGCTGTTTGGGGTTTTGGTAATTCCATATGAATTACAGCAATATTTGTTCCATTTCTTTGAAGAATGTTATTGACATTTTTATTAGAATTACATTGAGCCTATACTATAAATTGCTTTGGGGGCCTGCCTGGTGGCGTAACGGGTTGAAGCACAGAACTATGAAGCTGTCCGAAGCCATTGCAGTACGAGTTTGATCCCCAGCCAGGGAGGTGACCCATATGGCATGGCAGACCTCTCATGACCTGTTGGCTGCTTCCCTCAGCAGTGTATGCCAGTCCATCTGTATGTTCTGCTCCCCACTCTGTCTCTGGTGAATCCTCTCACCCTCTGCACCTCTGACCTATACTCCAGTTCTGTCTGTATAAACATAAATCTTTAAAAAATAAATTGCTTTGGGTAAGATGGCCATTTTGATAGTGTTAATTCATAATTCATGAAGAGGCAATGTCTGTTGTTTCTTACTACTTTTAAAAATGTGTTGATTTACAAATACCTGGGAGTCAACCTAACAAAGGAGGTAAAAGACCTCTACAAAGAAAATTACAAAACACTGTTAAAAGAAATACAAGAAGACACCATGA
>NW_004567122.1:26106002-26106782 GCF_000260355.1 Condylura cristata | reverse complement strand
TTTTTTTTTTTTTACATTTTATAAGTACAGGTTTATTAGGAAAAGAGAGAGGCACCTGCATAGACACAGGTAGGCAGGAGAAGGGCCCCTTTGTTAGGTTAATTCCCAGGTATATACATTTTTTTGATTCAACTTCAGACTGATTATTTACATGTAGGAAGGCTACTGGTTTTTGAGTGTTGATTTTGTAACCTGCTACTTCACTGAACTGTTTGTTTTCATTAGTTTTTCTGTGGATTTTTTAGGGTTCTCTCTATCATCTGCAAATAATACATTAACTACTTCTTTCCCAGTTTGGATTGCTACTATTTCTTTCTGTTGCCTAATTGCTGATAGCTAGGACTTTCGGTATTGCATTAAATGCAGTGGTGAGAGTGGATATCATTGTTTTGTTTCAGATCTTAAGAAGAGGCTTTCAGATTTTCACCATTGAGAATGATATTAGCTGTGGGTTTGTCATGTATGGCTTTTATTATGCTAAGATATGTTCCTTTACTCTGAATTCTTTGAAGCCTTCATTATAAATGGATATTGAACTTTATCAAATACTTCCTCAGCATCTATTGATAATAATATAATAATATGGTTTTTAGCTTTATTTTTGTTAATGTGGTGAATTATATTAATTGATTTTCAAGTGTTGGACCATCTTGCGTCTTTCAGATAAATCCCACTTAAGCCATGATATATAATCTGTTTTCATGCATTGTTGGATTTGGTTTGCTAAGATTTTATTGAGGATTTTAGCATCCATGTTCATAAGGGAGATTGCTCTACAGG
>NW_004567122.1:26043764-26105187 GCF_000260355.1 Condylura cristata | reverse complement strand
ACAAACACTAGCTACTCCTTGCTAACCTTAAATTAGCCATTAGCTTCTCTTTAGGCTATCACTGACGACTATGCTAACACAATTTATTCCTTCCCTAGGACTCTTAAATCCTTTGCTAACAGCTCATCCTTTCCCAGACCTTGATCCTTTAAAGTCACAGTTAAACATCAGTATACATGAAAGTTATCACAAAGATGTATAGTATAGTGTGCCATAAAGTAGCAGGAAGAAGATGCATTGTTCCCCTCTTCCTTTAAAACTTTTATGTCGATTTCTTATTAACTTACCTGAGGCATTATTGTAACTAAATCTTGCTAAACAGTATAAATAAAGACCTGCAAAAAGATGAGGAGGAAGATTTGCACCTAACTCCGACTCCGGTGTCTTCCTCACTCCCTCTCCCCCTCTTGGAATCTCTGCACGCCGACGCCTTCCCATCTTAGGGTCCTGCCTGTGTTGCCTCCAGGCACCTCAAAAGTTGGAGCTGGTCTCCGACATCTATAGTCATTTCTAATTATCCTCTGGATTTCTACTGTGTCTGTTGTAATTTCTCCTCTATCATTTATGATTTTGTTCGAGTTTTTTTCCTCTCTGTATGCCAGGCCAGAGGTTTGTCTGTTTTTCAGAGAATCAGCTTTTGATTTCATTGCTCTTTTGGACTATGTTTTAAAATTTCTCTTCATTTATTTCTGCTTTAATTTTGTTGCCTTCTGGTGGCTTTTAGTTTATTTTTCTGGTTCCTTGAGATGGGAGATGAAGTTTATTTGGGTTCTTATTTCTTGATGTGGACCTATATCTCTATCTACTTTTCTCTCAGTAATGCTTGCCTTTGCTTTGTCCTGTATGTTCTTGAAGGCTGTGTCCTCATTATCATTCATCTTAAGGTATTTTTTCTTATTCCTTTGATTTCATCATTAACTCAGTGATATTTCAGCCGTAGTATAAGTCCATGTAACGTTCAGTTTGCATGTAATGGGGGATCACCATGCTTTCTTTTTGTAGTTGATTTTTAGTTTGATAACTTTATGGTCAGAGAAGATACTTGGTATGATTTTGATCTGCATGTATGTGCTGATGTTTGTCTTGAGAACCAGTCTGTGGTTGATCCTGGAAAATGATCCATGTGTATTAGGAAAAAATGTGTATTTGGCTTTTCAGGGGGTTCTTTAAATGTCAGGTCCAAGTGATGGGCCATTGTATCCTTGTTTATTTTTTGTTTTGTTCATCTGCCCATTGGCCTCCCACCACATTCATATTTTCTCCAGTGTCAGTTTTCAGAGATGGTGGTGACTGTCTTATGTACTTTGGCGCTCCTTCCTTTGGTGGCTATATTGATGGGTTTGTCTCTTCCTGGTGTCCTCTTGATCATTATATAGATTCCATCCCTCTCTCTTGTCACCTTTTTCTTAGCTGGAAATCGTTTTACCCGATAGAAGTATGGCTGCCCCTGCCTTCTTTTGGGGGCCATTTGCTAGTAGAAATGTTTTCTAACCTTTAACTTTCAGTCTGGAAAGTTTCTCTCTGGAACTTGGTTTTCCTGGAGGCAGCAGAAGTGGGGTTCAGTCTTCTAGTCCAACCAGCTACTTTCTTTTATTGGTGAATTTAGTTCATTAATGTTTGGGGTGATTATTGATATGTGAGGTCTATTGCTGTCATTCTGTTATTTTGTGGTTCTGTTTAATTTCTTTGTGCTCATTCCTTTGTTGGGATCTTAAAGGTCCTTCTAATACTATTTGGAGTGGGAGTTTAGTTGTAGCTAATTCTCAAGTATTTTGTTAGAGAACAAGCATTTCCTCCTTTATTATAGAAAGAGATCTCTGCAGGGTAAAGTGTTCTTGTCTGGCATTATTTTTATTGGCATTTTCTTTTGCTGACATTTTATTTTTCTCGTTCATGGAGATGGGAGATTAGGTATTCTACCTCCTTTCTGAGATTTTATCTTGTTTCATTTGGAGCATGTTCCTGTTTTTCCTCATTTTGCTTCAATTTCTATATTTATTTCTAAGTCAAAACAGTTACCTTTCTCAGTCTTGGAGTGGTCCTGTATAGGAGATGAACCTTATCTTTTTTTCTTTTTTTTAAGATTTATTTATTTATACATACAGAACCAGGATACAGGCCAGAGGTGCAGGGGCAGTGAGAGGATTCACCAGAGACAGAGTGGGGAGCAGAACAGGCCAACTGATGAAGTACACTGCTGAGGGGAGCAGCGGGCGGGTCAGGAGAGGCCTGCTGCACCATGTGGGTCACCTCTGGGGCGGGGATTGAACTCATGCTGAAGTGGCTTTAGCTTCTTAGTGCTGTGCTTTACCTCACTGTGCCACCAGGGAGGGCCTGAACTTTATCTTTTAACACTGCCTTTGCTTTTGGTTGTGTTTCGAAACTTTGTGATTGTCTAAGCAGCTTGATTTGACTTTGATAGGCCCCAGTTCTTGAGGCTGTGCCAGTACCTGCCTGTGATCCAGAGGAATGGACCTCTGTCAACACCTAGTTTCTGGCTGTTTGAAACTGGACAGCCTTTTTCAAAGTTTGCAAATATATACAGTCCAATAGGGCCTCTGTCATTCAACCTGCTGGTCTCCACAACAAATGATCTGGAGGTGACTCCTGGGTGACAGTTGAAAAAATCAGGGTTCCAAATAATAAATTCCTTCTTGGAAGGTACTGGCAGGCTGCTGCAAGGCCAAGATTAAGTACACAGTTCGGGTCTCCCTCTCTATATCCCTTGAGAACACCTCCCTAATCTCTAATTGTATGAAAACCTGAAGTCTGTCCATGAAGCTGAAGGTACAGAACAGGCAAACATGTTTTATTTCCCCCTCACCACAAAACTGGGGGTGTGTCTCTATCAGTTGGCTGTGCCCAAGGGGTGACAGTCTCTAAGACCTTCCACTCCAGTTGTTATAGTCTGGTAGGACCCAGGAACCTAAGTCCCGCCACCCTCCTCCCCTACCATACCAGGGTCAGGCAGTTAAGGGGCCTACACCTGAGGTCTTAGCTATGCTGTGAGCTAGCAGGCTGTGGCGTATGCAGGTGTCAGCAAGGCAACTGGAGGGTGAGTGAAGGTGTTGGGCCCCACTGATGACTTTGAGCGTTTGCATCTGCAGACTTAGCAGCCATTTATTCCTATCACACTAAGCAGTTGAGCAGGGGAATACTGCCTCGATGTCTACCCACACACCTGTCCTCACCAGCAAGGTAGACAGAAGTGTAAAGAAAACAGTGGCACCTGCCAGCATTTCCTCCCTGGAAGGTGTTGCAACTGACCCCTGGTACTCCTGCTCTACACTGTCGTAGGGTGGTGACTCTGTGTGTGGGTTCTATCAGAAGAACCCACATGCTCCAGAGCCCCAGGGTTACCATGTATGCATGTCCCCATTGGATTTCAAATTCATACATTTAAAGTCCTGTCTCTTTAGTGATGGTTCCAATAGTTGGGGTGTCTGATGTGGGAACCAACCCCTTGCTCCTCAAGTAGGTGCTCACTCCTTGTGATGGCCCTCCCGGTTGTGGATCACCATGCTGGGTTGGGTTCTCTGTGAACCCCCCTCCCTCTGCTGTCCTACTTATTTTGATGTTACCCTTTATTCTTTATTTTTATGGAGATGTTCAGCTGTTCAGCGGATAATTCTTTTTTTAGGGAAATTACTCCATATGTTGGTGTATCCCTGAGAAGTTAATTCAGGCGCTTCCTAGTTCAACATCTTGCCTCTGACCCAACAGGTTCTTTTTTTTTTTTTTTTTTTTAGGTTTTTTTATTTGTGCATACAGAGCTGGGGTACAGGCCAGAGGTGCAGGGGTGGTGAGAGGATTCACCAGAGACAGAGTGGGGAGCAGAACAGGCAGATCAACGAAATACATTGCTGAGGGAAGCAGCAGGTGGGTCAGGAGAGGTCTGCCCACACCATATGGGTCACCTCCAGGGCAGGGATCAAACTCATGCTGAAGTGGCTTTAGCTTCTCAGTAATGTGCTTTAACCTGCTGTGCCACCATGGAGGGCCCACAGGCTCTTGCTTAACAGAAAATTTACATTATTTTCCTCACAAGCCTTTATTTTCCTTCCACTTACCCCATAATACTTTATTCTGTGTGATACATTTTTATGCTTGTAATATTTTATTAATCTCCATAGAAAATGGTGTATGTAAATTTAAATTTATTTTGCAAAACTTCTTGTGATTATAAAAGCACTAAATGTTATGTATTCTACAGGGTTGAATAGATTATCACATTAATAATAAATTTTACTATTAAGAAGTAAAATTTCTTTGAACTGTATCTTTATATGTAGTTTAGAAAAGTAATTAAGTGGAAATGGAAAGGATTTTGTTATAGCAACATTGCTCAATCCTTAGAATACTTTGAGTTATATGCCCACAACTACATAATAATCTGTCATCAGTTTGTCTCAATAAATGTTTTATTTTAGAATCGTTTTGATTTACAGCAGTTACGAAGACAATGAGTACAGAGAGTTCCTCAGTATCCCTCACCCAGTTTCCCTGTTGTAAACACCTTGCAAAGTCTCAAACATTCATCACAGCTAAGAAAGCAGCACTGGGACATCATCACTGTTCACTACGCCTGGACATTCTGCTCCCAATGATCTATTGACTCTTAACTCAATTTGTTATTTCTTCAGTTTTGTTGAAAGCACAGAATTAGAAACATCTGACTTGTGAAGGAGTTTGTCATCCAGCCTTTCTTTTTCTTGCTTCCTGGAAAGTATCAAAACCGGCATTATTGGGACTTACCATGTAATTATTGTTTCTCTTTTGCTTGTTAAATCTGATAGCCTCCAGTTACCAAAATAGTGATAATGGTAATATATCTTTGCTAATGCCATATTTCTTGACAGAATGTTTTTTGTCTTTATCATTTGGATGGAAACCTTTGGAGATGCAGGCATAGCTCTTTTAGTTTATAAGAAATGCTCAAGGCTAGTCATAAACCTGAATGCCAATATAGTCCTATTGTTACAGCAGTCAGCGAAATTAAACATTATTTTTCAGTGTAAGTGAAAAATGTTAATATGTTAATGAACTTAAATCTAGATTTTGATAATCTTTAGGCTAAGGGAAAAGTTGAAGTCTCTCAACTAAAATTACCATCGTTCCCACTATTTTCGCTCTGCAATATATGAATGCAGAAAACCCCCCCAAACAAGCCAGAACACCCACTTCTAATACAAAATTTCATTCTCACCTATGATATGGACAAGACTGGGAAACAGGCAGCCTGCCAGCAGGGTGGTGAGCTGTGCTCGTAGGCTCCAGGAAGTGGGGGAGCAGGAGGGGCCTGCGGGTGCCTGCGTGGACACTGGCCACGGCTGTGACGGTCATTCCAGGGCAGACTGGTTTTAGGAAACAGTACACTAAGAACTTGAGGAGCTGGAAATAAATGTAGTGAAACCTATTTGTGCAACATCCCCCGTGGAGGCCTCTTGGGAGCCCCAAGGTCACACAGTTCACTCTGGTGCTGGCAAGAGGCTGGAACATGTGCTCACTACAGGGGAGGGAATTTCCAGGGGGGGGCAGGTGGACTCAACAGTCAGCCCTGTGAACATTTCTCTAAGGGCTGGAGGTGCCTTTGGTCCACATTTCCACTCTTTGAGAGCCAATGACCTTGGATAGTTTGGTTCCACCCCCTCAAATTTGAATAACGTATAACCAACTAGAAAGTGAAGGCCTTGAATTAAAAGACATTTTTACTGTGTCTGTTGAAGTTGTTACTATAAGGTAGTAGCTTGAAGTATTTTTTATTATAAAACAAGCAAAATGCAATGCAGTATTCTTCACAGCACTCTCAGACTTCCAAATAAGCCTGCAGCTCCCACTTTGAGAAATGCTGAACATGGGCTGTGATTGAATTTACTCTATTCTCTGAGTATTCCGTTAGCAATGTGCAGAATTGTGTAGTTTCTGCCTGTGTGTGAGCCTGACACCAACTGTTGTGTTTGTGCAAGAAGAAGCAGGGAGAAGTCAGCAAGGCGGCCAGCGCCGACAGCACGACCGAGGGCACGCCTGCCGACGGCTTCACGGTCCTCTCCACCAAGAGCCTCTTCCTCGGCCAGAAGGTAGGCGCACGCGCGGCCTGGCCGTGCTCACTCTCGGGCCCTGGGCGGACAAGTGTCTTCTGTGGGAAGGAGGGCCTGGGGTTCCAGGAGCCGCTCTGGCCGGTGGCTGCGGGTGGAGGGAGGGACAGCTAGGAAGAGGAGACAGAGGTGAAGACCAGGGACAAGGCTCCTGGGGGCGGGGCGGGGTGTGTTCAGGAGCATCCCGGCATGGGTGGAGACAAACCACTGGAAGTCAAACCTGGTCCTGGAACAGGAAGCACGAGCAGGCAGCCGCTTGTTCTGGGGACACTGGGTTGTTGGTAGAGGTACTTGTGGTGCACTGAGCCCCTGATGACTGCCGAAGCCAGTCATTGGTTCGCTTTAACAGAGGGCGTATGTTTTCAGCAGCCCCAGTGATGCAGCTTTGCCAGGACGCCGTGGTTTTGTAAAAGATGTTCGCTTTTGTTGAAAATAAAAATGATGCAAAGGCTTTTAAGACCTGAGAGTGAGCGTTAATATTTCTCTATGAACGCCAAAAAAGGGGTGGAGAGAAAGGGAATTACAAAAATCATTAAATACATTGCTAGATGCTATTTGATCTGCTTTGTAAATTGTGCTTAGTGTGCCACGACTTGGTTCTGAAGCTGCATCATTTTTAAACCCTGTCGATTTCGTTTTGCCTCTCAGTGACACAGTCCCCCTGCTCCTGTCCTTGAGTGCTCCTCCTTCCCCACCCCTCTCCCTGTCACTAATTGCACTCAGGCTTTCATGATTGCAATTCCTGTGGTGTTCCAGAAAGTAACCATTACAGTTTATATTTTATAACCATTATCTGTATTTTGTATGCATTTTTCAAAGGAAAAATTAAGCCGCACTAACTGTCATCTTAAGGTCTGGGGCTTTGAAAGTTTTTGCTTAAAATATTTTAAATTGATTTTAAAAATTTCAGTGCAGCAGTGAAGGCAGCCACTGGGTCTGCTTCCATACCTGTCACGCCCTTTGGGTAGCACATGAAGAAGTCATCGACCTGTCGTCCAACTTGCTTTTGTTTCAACTCAAGTGTGAAAATCCCTTGCTACTTAGACCTGTGTTGTGCCCTTTGGATCCCTAATGCAGTCAGCCAGGTCTGGGAGCCCATTTGGCAGGTAGAGCAGTTCGGTCCCTGGGTCACCCTCTCCCTCTCTCCTGACTATGGTCTCTCCCGTGTGTTCCTGCTGAGTCCTGCTGGCCACATGCAGCCAATCACAGTCTCAGTGCCTCACAGCCATTTCCCAAAAAGCCACTTACCCACACAAATATTTGCACAAATGCAGATGCCCTTCTAGATCTTTGGATCAATGTCTGGGTTCTTCTGCTTGGGGTCCCCAGAAAAGATGTGGCGAAGGCTGCAGACATCTTTCTAGCTCTTCTGTGAGGCTGAGCACTTGGCAACCAAACAAAATCTTCTCCATTTTGGGTATCTCAGGCCCAGGCCCCATAGGAGCACACATACCCAGAGGTACAAATCCAGTTAGAACTGACTATCCCACTCAGGGCTGAAGAAGGGAAGTCCAAAAGATTATAGAGGAATACTGACATTCTGTAACGATTTACAGACGCATCACCTAGTATCAAGAACTAGAGGAAAGTGGAAGAAGTATGCTTGGCAGTGAAACCGATGTGCCTGTTTGGTTTCTTAATTCTTGGAGGGATAATCTGAAATGACTGGTTGACTAGAACCCAGTGTGGAATGGTGAGCTGTATGCGCAGGGGTGGTGTGTAGAGACCTGCCCACCACTTGCTTCCTCTTCACTGGCCCCACAGTGCAGCTTCCTGAGCCAAGACTCACATCCTGGACCAAGCAGCCTCAGTTCAAGCCCTGCAGACCTCCTTTAGCAGCATAAATGGCATCTTCCCAAATGTAGGTTTACCACTGAAGCAGGATAAAGTCAGCCTGACCACCAGCGTAGGAAACCCAGGTGCCAGTCACCCTCCCCTCTGGCGCCCCACACCCCCGCTGTGCAGGGAGGGTGAGTGCTTACAATAGGGAACAGTATCGTGAGCCTTACTTTCGGCTCTCGATTGGCTGTTACTGGCAGGGCAGGTCATGGTAGAGAGTGCCTAAGAGACAGGACTCAAAACTGACACTTGACGATTTTTACACAAAGCACATTTTCAAATGTTTTCATTACCGACTTTAATTTTGACTTAGATTTTAGGAAATGTTTCTAAATGGGTACTTTTAAATGATGACAGTGAGGTACCCTCTGTTCTCAGGACCTGTTTCTCCATCTGTGATGATGAAACCGAGTGCCTGAATATTGCCAGCTAGCTGGGCTGGGGAAAGGTGATACTGTGCTGGCCAGCCCGGAGCAGCATGGTTGCTAAGCTACTCACAGGAGCAGCCGCCAGGGCTTAGCAGCCTGGGACCTAATCGTTGTTGATGATGTATTTCACATAACGAAGTCCCAAGAGTAATTGCTCTCATTACTGTGTGATTTTACCCAACCTTCACACACGTGGTTGAGTTGTTTTCCAAAAGAAAACAGTGCTGTGAATTGCAGTCACCTAAATGTTTTTGTTTTGTGGTTCAATGGCGATTCAAGGCTTCTTTTCAGAGATTTAAAAATCCCTTGGCTTGATTTCCAATAGCATTTCCATAAACCTTGCTCAGTGGGAGGAAACAATTTCATTTTCCTTGGAGGCTCAGTATTTTCTGAAGCAGCAGGAAGATGGTGCAAGGAGGGATGGGTGTGCCTCCCCAGCCATCAAAACTATGGGTTTCTCCCCTGATCCTACGCCTCCCCCAGGGGCTGGGAGAACAGCAGGGAGGGAAAGGCCATCACTTCCTACTCAGTGACTGACAGTGGCACTTGAGGAAATGGATGAGGCCGAGAAGAGGGACTCAGCTCCTGAGCCTCAGCAGAGCCCACCCGTGTCCTCGTGGCTGTGCACCATATTCCAGCCTGAAACCAGCCAGGGTCACCATAAGCTTGGGCCTCCGAGGACTTTGGGCCAGGACATGTGCTGACTGGTAGCACAGCAGATAGGGCAAACCCTTCTCTTCACCCAGAGGCAAGGGCAGGAGTGGCCTGCCCCTGTAGCATGGCCACAGGGACAACGTGGTTCTCCACGAGGAGTTGAACAACAGATTTATGAAAGACGTCCCCTTGCCATCCTCCGTAGCTGAGGTGGACTTTGAGGATTGGACAAGAATTGCATTTTATGTAACTCAAACAAGGAAGAGAGATCAGCAACTCTTCTTCCTTCCTTGTCTTTTAGGAAATAAGATACCAAAAGTTGACAATTATAGGCTGAATTTAGCATGCTCAAATAATATTTAATAATCACTTTTCTTTACTAAAAGTGAATTTATGATTATACTATACATACAAACAAAAAAGCCTTGTACAATTTCCTGCAGCCAAGTAGGTCATGCCAGGGAAGCCTGGAGGTCTGTCCAGTAGCTCGCAGCGCCGGCAGCCTCCCTGTCTCTGGCAGGCTGCCTCCTGACCCGCCCTAAGAGGTGGCTGCCAGCCTGCCTTGCAGGAAGGCCAGGTGGGCTCCATGCCACTGCGGGTCTGAGCCAGGCTGAAGCTGCGTGCCTCAGCCCTGCACCTCTGTTAGCCCTGCTTTAAGGGAGGCTCAGTTCATCTCAGCCTCAGCTCAGGATGTTTGGTGCTCAGTTCCAGCTCTACATGCCAGCAGAAACCTGGGCACCATTTTAGGCATGTTGGCGGCCTAATCCTCCACTTGGGGTGGACAAGACAGAGGAGGAGGCAGCCCACCTGGGTCCCTTTAAGGAGTTTATTCTCTAGCTCAAACCCTGACCAGACAACAAAGGGTAGCAGGGGCGGGTGTAACCACTGGAGGGAGAGTTGGGGAGTGTCTCCTCAAGCCAAGCAGGCTGAGGATTATCAGGCCCCATGGGGGAAGCGATTTGAAAGGACCCTGGCTGTAGTTTACTCCCAGGGCCATATCAAGCAGGACCCCCTTCTGCACTCTAGCCTTGGGTCATGCTCTACAGATACTTTTTCCCCCATTCTATGTGGTTTAACCCTTAAATTTTCACCCTTCCTAAGGAAGAGACATAGAAGTACTTACCTTATGTAAGTACTGAGATCATTAATCATTCTTTTGCATCCCAAAAAATCACCTAAATTTGGGGATTTTCAGCTCCCCCAAAATCTGTTTTCTGTGGCCCACAACTGTCTGTGCTGGGACAGTTAGGAGCTAACTAGGGACAGCCACACGTCTGCCTGACTGAAAAGCTCCTGGACCTGTCTGACGAGACCTGGGCTAGGCTACCAGACCTCCTAGGGCTGGGTATCCTGAAGGTCTATTCCTGTGTGTTTACTGGACAGTGGCATCATTTCAGACATGCACACAACATGGCCCAGTTGCATACATGCCATTGGGTTTCTTCTGCCTTGGGCAGCCACTCACCATCTCACTCACTGCTGGCTCCACCCCCAGGCACAGCCTGTCTGAGCCAAGCTGGTCACTCAGTTGTCTTTCCAAAATACCTTAAGCATTTGTTGTGTCCCCACCCCATAGTCCTAAACATACAGCCCCCCTCCCCGCCAGAAAACAGAATAAAAACTTCGTAGTCAAGAGGACTTTTTGTAAATACATATACTCTATGTATTTAATAGCAGCACAATTGCTGCTTGACTCGGCTCCTCTGAGGACCCCACTGAGACCAGCGCTCAGCAGAGTGGAACTGGGAAGCCACTCTTCCAGCCCAGCCCGTCCTCAGAGGTGGGTCCGTGAAACAGCCCCTGATGAGCTCAATTCTAGCTGTCGCGGCTCCGTGAGGAGTCTGCCTCCCAGGGGGCTGCCTGTGGTCAGAAGGGAAGGCCAGGCGGAGGCCGAGCGAGCAGGCGGGGCGTCTGCCCCACACTCCCTGCAGCAGAGCCTGACAGGCTGCCCAGTGAGGCCAAGCCTGCACGGCGCCGGTTCTCTCCCAGAGGCAGGCAGGCTCCTGGGGTTTTCTGGAAGTTTGGATCAGAGTCTGGAAATAGCTGATTTTCCAATAATGCATCTCTGAAACAGATCCATCTGTGTCATTGGAAAAAAGTGTGTGGATTTAAAAAATTTAGATATCTGTAGTTTTTAAACAAAAAAGGAATCTCATAGATTGTCTTATGAGTATACTCACCCATCCCATACCAGGTGGTGTGTTTTTCTTCTTCCCCCAATAAGTTCCTGCTCCTTCAGAGTGGGGGACTTTTTTGTTGTTGTGGGGGGGAAGACTTTCAAACCACATTTTGAGTTTTCATCAACAGCATCTGCCTTGAAGTCAGATGCAGTGCGTACATGATGTCCTAATCAGGCCGTTTCCCTTGCCCCAAACACTGACTGGTCAACTTGAGACACTAGTCTGTGCCCACCAACACCCTCCTCTGGGCATGGCAGGTAGAGCCCTGGCCTGGTGCTTGTCTCTTTTTGCCTCTCTTGCCTTGACATCTGGTGTCTCAGCTTCTGAGAGCTTAGCAGTGTGAGGTTACCCACATGTGCTTCCTCCATAGGGATGTGGCGACTCCTGTATCAGCCTGTAGCACTGGAAACCTTTGCCCAGAAAGTTCAAGTAGAGGAAACTTGTCCTTTGTGTCTCTTTGAATCTAACTAAAGATGAGGCCCACTGCTGTATGGCAGGGCCTAGCCAGAGTCCTGAAGAACAGTTTTATTTCTATAACTGCGCTTTCACAAAGGGTGACTTAGTCCAAGTAGGCCCCATTTTCGAGATCAGAAATGTTTCTTTTTCTGATGCTTAGAGTGTGTCAGGTTTTTGTTTGGTGTCCAACAAAATGTTTGGCCCCAGGAGGTCAGAGACTGGAGCTCAGTTGCCAAGAGCCTCCCTCCCACTGTCTGCAGTAGCCCACCTGGGGCGCTCTCCTGAAGAAAGGCTGCCACTGGCTGGCCCCTAGGGCTGCAGGGCCTCCCCACCTGGGTCACGGTGGTGCTGGGCACCAGCTCCTCAGGCTGCTAGATGATGCTCTTTCCTGCTGCTCTCTGGAATCCGACAGTGAAGAATGGGGATCTCCACAGAGATGGAGTGTTGTGTGGTCCCCTTTGCTATGGGCACTTCTTCCTAAAAGCAGGAAGGGGAAGTGGACCCAGGACTGAGGCCCTAGGGCAGCCCATTCCCTGCCCCCACCGACAGCCGTGTCCAGAATTTAGGGTGCCATATGACTGAAGGCCCGTGTGGCAGTGTATTAACAGTGGGGGAGGAGGCCATTTATGGGGTCTTCACACAGGGCCAGTTGGTTGGGCATTGCTAAAATGTAGGGAAGACACTCAACTCATTGAATGACAGAGTGAGGCCGACAACAGTTGAAAGGACACATTGTTTTGCCCAGAGAATTACTGTTTCTCTCCCTGGTTTTTTCCAGAACTTCAGCATTCTATGACTGACAGGCAGGTAAAATCAGATGTTACTCAGTAACAGATTATTTTCACTCCTTGCAACCCCAGGGAGGGAAGCCAGCCAGCCAGCCAGTAGTCAGTGGCATGAGGACCCATGGACACATGGGGGAGGATGCCAGGCCACTGGAGGTTGGCTCAAACAGCAGAACTCGCTCATCCCGACACTCAGAGAAGGGGAACACCCACAGGCCCCACCCCCAGCCCAGTAATGCATCCTGACAGCTGCTTTACTTTGCTGCTCAGATCAGTTCTTGTAAAGGGAAGTCATTTTTCCAGTCCAGTGTGGCATATGCTTGCCTTTTGGCCCAAGCATCACCCAGCAGTTCTGAAGCCTCAGTCTAGCTGAGGTTTGGCATCCCAAGCGGCATTTGAGTCTTGTCTGAAATGGACTCATTTTAGCCAACGACGCCACAATCCCCCTTTGTGCCCACTGCCCTTTATCTATGTCCCATGGCTCACTTCTCTGTGACTTCCCAGCTGTCCTGTTATTTCCCACCTCATGCTTTTCTTTTCAGCTGAACCTTATTCACAGTGAAATCAGTAATTTAGCCGGCTTTGAGGTGGAGGCCATAATCAATCCTACCAATGCTGACATTGACCTTAAAGATGACCTAGGTAATTGGGGATGGGGTTTGGCACCGCCAGCTGTCAGATGAAAAGTTATGGAACCCAGAATTTAGGCTCTTCATCTTCTGAAACTTAAGATGGTTAAGCCAAATTCCCAAATCCAAGATGATGACCTCATGCGCAGAGACCAAACGTCTGCCTACCCCATGCCATTCCAAATGGGAAATAATCTGTTTCATTGGCGTGATTGGCCACTTCTCCTTGTTTGTAATGCACTGCCGTTTAAATTCTCTTCCATAACAATTAAACTGACTGCTGGTTACTTGGGGGGGAATTTTTTTCAATGTGTTTTTTTAAAATTTGTTTTTAGAACTGAAAAATCTCAGGTAACTACAAAATGATAGTTTCTCCATTTAGGCCTTCATTAGAAATTACTTGAAAAGGGAGGGGATGAAGCTGCATCAATCTGCCATTAAACTGTCTTTAATGGACCAGCAAATTGGTTTTTCCCAAATTCACCACCACCTGTCACTTCAATTTTGTTTATACAGTTGAAAACAGCACATAACTGAGTACCTACTATGTGAATCATTTGGCTAGAGGGTGATGTTAAACAGAAGGGCAGAATGTCATTCTGAGCACGTTCCTGCAGAGGAGAAGTCTGCCCCTGCCTCGCAAGCCGTATGTCTCCCCGCCCCGGGGGACGGCCAGGGTGAGCATCGAGGTGGTCTCAGGTTCCCAGTCTGTGCCTTCCTCTTCGCAGAGAGGAACCACAATAGAGGCTCCTGTCCTTGTAGGTGTGAGCCTTTGCCAGTGCGACCAGGCGGCACAGGCGCCCAGCAAGGCAGCCTGGTGTCCGATGCTCACCCAGTTGCTCATGTGCCGGCTGTTCTCATCTTCGTTGGCCCAGGGCAGAAGCGCTCACTCCAGCATCCAGGCCCGGCCCATGACTGGGAACAACACGGGGTGAGAAGAGGGGGACCGAGACTCAATAATGCCCTGGTAGAACTTGTTTTCCCACTAGTTTATACAGAGACGTTATTTACAAACAAGCAAACAAAACCCAACAACCACAATCTAGAAAAAGCAGGACTCTTACCCAAAGTACATCTTCTATGTAAGCAATATAGCAGTAAGAGTGGCTAGAATAAGAGGTGGGCCTGGGAAAGCGCTTTCTGCGCACCGAGGAGGGGAATTAAAGGCACGCCTCTGCTCATGACCTGCTCATTTTCAGGAGATGGCCCCCAAGGGAGACCGAATGATGACTATCACAAGAATGAAAATCAAAGCTGTATATTCAGTGCTGCCAACAAAATGGAGAAACTGGTTGTTTTGGTTGGCCTGATAGTCCACATTTTCTTTAAAAACAGATGCCATGTTTTAGTAGCCTTCTCAGTGGGGTGCCAGTTTTACAGGCGTTTGCGAAGTGAAATGGGCATTCGTTGTTTCGTTATTTCTTTTAACCTTTGGAAATGATCTCATGTGTGTTTCTCTTTTTTTTTTTTTTTTTGGACTTGTCATTCAAATGTTTAATTTAAACATGTCACGTTTAATATTCCTCCTCCTCCTCCTCCTCCTCTCCTCACCCCCACCCACATGTGCGCACACTCCGTGGACTGATTGCCCCTTGGGCTCAAATACTGGAATCGACCAGGTAGGCCAGCCCTGCCATTGGGGCGCTAGTGAATGTGCCTGTGCGTGGGTCTCGGTCCAACACAGTTGATATACATTTGTTTACCTGTTATAGTTGCAAGTTGTACAGGCTGACATTGCCTCGATCGACAGTGATGCTGTCGTTCACCCGACAAACACTGACTTCTACACCGGTGGTGAAGTAGGTAATGCCTAGCCGGGTGCTGCCGAGTGTGTGTGTGCATGGTCAGTCGGCCGCCGCAGACAGCTTGATCCTTGACAGCTATGCAGGGCTGCATTCATTTCACACTTCCAGCTGTCCTGACCTTCCCAAGGTCTCCCGTCCCCAGGTGGTGACGTGAGCAATACTGCTAGCTGTCAGCCAGGGCGCATCCTGCAGCTCCCAGTTGGGCACACTTCTGGTTTGGAATCTGGTTCATTCTGCATTATTTCTTCGTTTGCTTCATGAGGCACAGCTTTGTTGGAGACTGGGTTCCCACATGATGGCAGGGGGTGGGGGCTAGACTGATGGGCTAAGTGGTATCCGAGACCACTTCCAGGCCTTCTGTGGACCAGACGCAGGATGTCTGCTCGTAGGTCTCTGCCTCCAGAACATCTCTGTCAGAAGCCTGTCCATCCTGGAAATGGCCTTATGATCTCACTGCATAGGGAAATTCTTTGGGAATTTTCTCTCTTCCACCCAGAAGGTGTCCTGTTCCCTGGCAGCTGACTTGACTTGAAAGTGTTAGTTGGCTTTTGATGTTAGGTAGCTGAGCATGTGGGCAAGGCAGAGAGAATTCTCAGGTGCCTAGGCTACGCCTCTAGACTTGAGCAAGAGTGACAGGTAGGGCCCTGCCTGAAGAACAGGCTGAGGCACTTACATGGCAGAGAGGCATCCAGGTGTGATGGCAGGAAAAAAAAAAGCCAAACATGTTTGAAGCACTGTGGGAGCTTGAGGCTTGAGTCCTAGCCCTGCCATGTACTGGTGGTGGGACTGGGCAGTCACTGAACTCCCTGTTGCCTCAGTTTCCCTACTTGAAATTACATTGAGTAATGGAAGCAGAGCACGTTGCGGTGCGTGGCTCATGGCTGGGGCTTATTGTATGGTCTTAATCTCATGTGTGTCTATGATTTTTGCCCTGGAGGTGCTGGTCCCAAGAGCAGCATCTTGAGTGTAGATTCAAAAACTAACATTCCAAGAGAATGGAGTCATTCCCAACCAGTGCAGGAGTGAAGTGTCTTGAGGGGTGAGACCATCAGTGTGTGCCTAGTGTCCTGGACACTGGCAGTGTTAACAGTCTGACTGCCCAGCTGTGTTCACTGTCACTAGCAACCTGTTGTCACAGGCTGCCCAGCCACTGCAGCTTGAACTAATTGCTCCCCTGTGCATTTTTGGATATAGGACATAGAAAGTGGGTAGAAAATGGATCTGCCAGGCTTGCAGGACAAAATGAAATCGGGCTGTTGGCAATTAAGATAAGCTCCCCTTTCACAAGATTTTGAAGGTGTTTAAGAACTTCTAAGTCGTACCATTTAAGAGAGCGCTCTGTTCTTAACCAAGTGAAAACATGATGGAAGGGAAGTATTTCTTTGAAGAAACATAGTCAAGTAGCTAAGGGGTTATCGTTCTGCCAGTAGTGACTAAGACGTTGTTCATCCTGGCAGCCAAGACTCAAATGAAATGATGAGACTGCCTGGGCTAAGTATCTTCCCCAGACCCAAGGAGAGGAGAGAGCCGAGCCGGCTCAGCCTGGTGCGTCTTGCCAGGAGGTAGGTCTGGAGGCTCTGAGAGGAGGCGGCAGGCAGCTGAGGAGTGACGTCAGAGCTAACCATGTCCTCCCAGGCGTGCCCAGTCCTACACTGGACGGGCCCTGGTCTCGCTAGATTAGTGACAGTGCTGCTATTTTTCCCTCTGACCTGTTTGCCCTCAACCCACTGACGGACATGATTAATCTTGGTGACTATGAGTTGGGTCTCTGGCTCATTCCCAGAACCTCGCTCACTCACGCTGCCACAGCTGAAAAAAATCTCAGTGGATCCAAACACCCCAACTAGCTGAGGAGCAAAGACTGTGCCAGAACCAGAACCCAGGTCTTCCAAAGCAGCCCTCCGCGCTCCTTCTGCCCGGTGAACCAGTCCAAGCTAGTACTGACCCCAGACAGCTCTTACAATACCAAAACGATGATGAACCAGATTTGCACATGGTGTCAATTGGTTCCAGCTCCCACTTTGCGAGAGGGGAGAAGAGGAAGCTAGGACATAATCACTGCATTTCTCCTATTTGGTGTAAATTCCTGAGTCCCGAGACTGCTGGAAGAAGGAATGCGAGTGCAGGAATGCTTAGCCCCAGTGATTAACTTTTACCCATCCGAAGTTCTTTCTAACAGTGAAATAGACCACAGGCTTAGCCTGACATTTGTCCAAGCCTAAATTTTCGCTTAGGCTGTTTTGAACACTGATACTTATGCCTGCTTTCTAAGCATGAAATAATGTCCTTGTTCTCATGGGAGTAACACATGTTTATGCTTGGGGGCAAATAAGCCAATTGCTTTACTATTAACCCTGAAGTTAAGCCTAAAAGCAAGAGTCTTACATTGAGTGTTGACAATACAGCCGACATGGGCCTGTTTCTTGTTAAAAAGTACATGTGTGTCTACATGAACATGTGCATACAAGTGTGTGTGGAGGCCCAGTCCTGACTGGGCCGGTTGCCTGCAACCTTAAGGTTCAGTTTTTAAGTTGGGGAAATGCGTTCAGTGTGACATGCAAATTTCACTTAAGTAAAACAAAATCATAAAATTTTAAAGTAAACACTCTTCCTAAGATTATTATTGATGTGTAATTATACATACTAAGTATAAATCAGCCCATTTTCTTAGGAAATACTTTCTATTTTAGAAAGGAGTTGTAATGTTAATATAATACTAATTCCCCTTGACCTTTCAAGTTTCCCATTTTTCCCTCAGGAGTAGATTTGATAGAGAATGAGGACTGAAAACAGTTTTGCCTGGAGCATGCTTCTCTCCCTGAAGCTGGAGAATGGGTTACAGTGCAGTGAGCATAGTGTGGGGTGCGGCCCAGAGCCCTGCAGATCCATTTTTCTCCACGTAAACCTGTTTCAGGTGAACCTGCATTCAGGTCTCACCTGGGTTGGAGCCTCCAGGCCTCCACTTTCTGCACTTTCTGGGGGGTGGAACTGAGTCAGGATCCCCTGAGCCTAGCCTGGCCCGGCCTGGCCCCCTCTCAAGCCCATCAGCTGCTTTCTTTGATGCTGAGTTCTCACCCAAGTCCACGGCTGATGGAGCAGCAGGGCAGCATCTCTGGAGTGGATATGTTCTCCCTCCTGCCACCTGTCTGTTAAAGCCTGCCTGGCTGCTTTCCAAGACAGGCAGAGGAATGGGGGCATGCTTCAGGGGCCAGTGAGGAGGGATGCTGGGCCCGCCAAAAGTACCCTCAGATGGTCCTTCTCAAAGCCAGGTCTTATCTCAACCGGCACTTCCTTGGGGTTACATTCATTTATGCACCCGGGACTTCTTCCATTGGGGTGACTCACAGGCACTGTCTCCCACTAGCTGTGATTCTGTCTTATTTGTGACAGTGCCCAGACTGTCTGCTTTTTCTTCCAGATAGTTTCTGGGCTTAGCTGACCCCTCTAGAACCAAGGGAGGCAGGTTTCTCTGAGATAACCAGACCTAGTCATTACCAGTGACTCCAAAGAGAATTTGGGCTGGTGCCTCCCACTGCACCTGACCGACCCAGACTATGCCAGGTGCACCTTGAATTTTCCAAGACAAACGGTGAATCTTAAGGGGAGTATTTTATCCTCTGCGAGGAAAAGTACTTTAAAATATGCAAAACTGAAGAATCAGAGCTTAAGGAAGACAGACCCCATTTTGGTTAAACTTTAAAGGATGCTGTTGTCGCTGAGATGTTTGACCCAAACTTGTTAAGTGGTATTAATCTTGTTTGGGATCTTGACTTCCAGGTTACCCCAAATCAGAAAACACAATGCTCCTCCCCCCACCCCATGGTGTTTGTTTTAAATCTGCTCCTGGAGAGTTAATCTTTCTTCTGGAGCTTTTTACATAGTACTAGCTCATCTTTAAGCTCTGCTTCTGATGTTGCTCTCCTTTATCTAAGATGATTAGGAATCATTAGTGTGATTACGGAAATACTGTCATACTGTCTGAGGCCTTTTTTTTTTTTTTTTTTTTTGTATTTGCATATGACACCAGAGCTGCAAAATAGGAACAAAGCCTGGTAAAACTGCTGGTCCAAAGGTGGACAGATCTGAACACTTTCTCCTGGGCCTGCTGCCAAGAGCTAGCTGCTTGATGGGAACATGGTATGCTTCTTCTAAAACCTCCTTATTTGGGGGTTCCCCTAGAGAAAAGAAAATTCAGGGGCGGCATCCGCCTTGAAAGCCAGCACCATCTGGTTTCTCATGCTGATGAAAAGCAGAGGACAGGCATGCCTGCAAAGCACAGGCAATGCTCCTCGCGCGTCGCTGGCCCCGTCCAGGACGCCCTGAGTCACCCGTCACTAAGGGGCAGCACAGACAGCTCGGCAGAGCCAGAGCGATAACCAACCGGTGAGGAGTCCCTTCTAAATTTCACTTTTCTGACTCAGCCAAGGCTTAGTTCCTATTTTGCAATGGTATGGAAATTTAGCTGGTGAGATCATTTGAAGTACGTAATCACCTGACATGCTAAGTGTCTGTGTGTGCCCCAAGACACAAAATGGCAGTCTGACCTTGCGCTGTCCTTGTCTAGGGAACACGCTGGAGAAGAAAGGTGGCAAGGAGTTTGTGGAAGCTGTTCTGGAACTCCGGAAAAAGAACGGGCCCTTGGAAGTAGCTGGAGGTGAGAGGTCGGGCTTGAGGAGCTGATATGAGTAGCCCGTGCGGTACTGGGGGAATGATTTTATGAGGTGGCTTAGAAGTCAGAGGCCAATGGCAAGGCAGATGTATCTCAGAGGTGCAGGTAAGTCTATTCATTTGTTGGGGGAACTGCCTTCCCATTTTTTATTCCTAGAAATGCATTTTGAATGTTTTGAGGATAGACCTCAAATTTGAAGGCATTAAAGAAACCAGATTTGGCAAATTTAAGACTTGAGAATTAAAGATAATGATAGAGTTTTCTGTAGCACTGTTAAGAGAGATGCAAGTTAATAATTTTCTTTCAACCACATGTGCTTTTATTGGAAAAAATGTACAGTTTATCATTTGCAAATTATACCTTCCCAGATAAGGGAAGGAGTAAGTGATTGTCCATCTTCCTCCCTGGAACTGCTGCCAGCACATTCAGATCTGGACCTTCTTTTCCCCGGTTACTTGTCTGGTGATTCTGCTCTTATTTAGTATTAGGGAGTTTCCTAATTTTGCATTTCCCAAGAGGTCAGCGGCTCCATGAGGGGGTCACCTCCTAAGCTGCGTTCTTGGGGTACTTGTTGAAAATCAGATTCCATCTCCCCCAGGAACAGATATGCACGTGTGTCACCTTGGGGCTCACGGGAGGCAAGCTGTCACTCTCGCTGGGTTTCGGGCATCATCCTGCTCGCCCCTAGACTCCATGGACTTTGGCCACCAGGATCTGTCACTTCCGCAGTCCCCTCCCTCAGGCTTCTCAGCAGCACCCCGGCCACCGGGCCCAGAGAGATTTCGGAGTCTCTTGAGGCAACATCCCCTGTGATACTACAGAACGCAGGACCCCAAGTCCACTCATTTGGTTTGGCATCCCGAGATGCCATCACGGTGGGGTGAGTTGGTTGTTCCCAGGGGTACTCACTCTTTAGGAAGGTCTCTCTTGTGGACCCAGTCCAGTCCCACACCTCCCCGCATGTGTCAGTGAGCAGCAGCAAGAGTCACTGCAACACTATAAATAGTGGTGTGGCATAACCACCCAGGCCCTGGAGGTGAGGCTGGTGCTCCTGTGTAGCAGACAGCAAAGCCCCTGCCACTTACCTTTGTGCTCCTACTTTCTAACACCACCTGGGCATTGCATCTCTGGGGACAGGAATCCTGGCCAACTTGTTAAATTTGCTGCTGAGTAGAAGACCCAACACTGACAAGTAGTAAATGCTGAGAGCAGACTTAGCCAGGCCCAGCTCTCTGTGGAGCTGTCTAGTTGGAAAAACAAGACTCCTTCCTAGAAAAAAGAATATTTCCGTCAGAACTAAACAGGAGCTGTTAGAAGAGGCAACAGAGACGCCAGTCGGGTTGCTTAGCCGCTCATTAAAAGGGGTGGCTTTCCTAATAGGTTGGTCCTGAACTGTGTCTGGGAGATTTATAGAGACATCATAATTATCTGCACATGAATCCACTTGAGGAGAGGAGGTAGGAGACCCCAAAGGCAATTAACTTGAGGCAGCTAACATTCTGACACATCTGGATGGTTGAGGTGGTATGACTACTGCCTTCTGGGAGCAGAGCTGGCTATAATACTGGCTGAAGTCTCTGGGGGTGCCGCTGCATCCCAGCACCACCCTTCAAGGGGTGAGACCTGGCATCCCCCTGAGAGAAGGTTCAGCAAGCATGTTCCAGCTCACTCTTAGGCTGGAAGCCCAGCCCAGCAGACAGCTACCGCTGTGTCTCCCTGGACAGAGCTGGTGCAGAGTCCGGGGAGACACGCTCCATGGTCCCGGGAGGTGGGTCTGGTGGCATCCTACACCAAGTGGTTTCAGAGAGGGAGAACTCACTTTTTATTTTACCCCCTTCAGCTGCTGTCAGTGCAGGCCACGGCCTGCCCGCCAAGTTTGTGATCCACTGTAACAGTCCAGTGTGGGGTGTGGACAAGTGTGAGGAACTTCTGGAAAAGACGGTGAAGAACTGCCTGGCCTTGGCAGATGATAAGAAGCTGAAGTCCATCGCGTTTCCATCCATCGGCAGTGGCAGGTAGGACTCACGGCCTGCTGGCACACTAGCTGTGGGTACATTGGGCCCGTACCTGGGGAAAGTACAGAGTTGACACACAAGCTCTGCTCTCGTCCAGAAGGCTGGAAGCATGAGGCAGGGCAGAGTGCAAGTGTTCAGCCATGAGGAGGGGGAGCTCAGGAACCACAGGGCACTTTGGCTGAAACAGCAGGTGTCTTCAGACTGGGTAGACCCAGGACACAGGCAGCTACCGTGCTGTAGGCTGGCCCTGTGGCATCATGCGATCCTTCTAGAGACTCGTGATTTACACCCTGAGAAGGAAGACCCTTTTCGGAGCTCCTTCCATTTCCAAGACAACCCTAAGACTATCTGGGGGTTACGGTGCCCGTTGACAGACCAGGAGCTGTGGACCCCCAAGACAGAACTGCCCTTCAGAGCCACAGGTGCCCCCTTACCTCAGTGACGGGACACTCAGAAGCAGGTTTTGGGGACAGAGCTATAATGCAGCTAAGTCTGGTGGCAGACTTCGTGTCCCCCTCAGGATTCGTGCTGGTGGGCCCAGTGCAAGTGTGGTCTCCTCCTGTGATGAGCGGCCTTGCCTCCTTTGAGTGCTCTGTGCTGTTTCATGCACAAAAGGAAGCTGGAGAACCAAAGCAGTATCAGGGCTGTGAGGCGGGACCCGAGGCTCGGCCAGCACCCTACTTCACCATGCAGTGCAAGAGAGCTACTGCGTCCACATCACTTCAAAACTCAACAAACTTTAAATGAAAACCCAAAGAGCAGCTCATGCTTCTGGGGCTGGGGACCATGGTACAGGAGCAACTCCAGAGCAGTTTTTACAAAAGGGGGCTTGGTCTCAGCGGAGGGACCAGCTCCTACCCCTCCCGCAGAGGTGACCTCCGCTAAATGCACCACCTCTCTGGCACAGGCCTGCTTATCAGTGAGCAGGGCTTCGGGCGGCCTTGCCCACAGCCGGGCCTCGGGTCTGTTAATTAGCGCTCGGACCCTCTTTGATCTACTCTGATGAAAGCTGCTTCCGCAGAGAGAAGCAATAGGAGCCTTTATTGGAGGTAATAATTTCACGCTCTTTCCTATGGCTCTTGGGAAATTTTTAATTGAAGCATAAAAGTAATTCCTTTAAAAAGAGCATCTGTTATTACCAACTTATTTACATTTTTCATGAGTAAGAAGTTTTAAAAAATAATCATTTGGAAGCTTTCAAGGCAGCGGCGTGCCCAGGGCAAGCACATGTGCACAACCCCACATCTGCCAGACAGACCTCACCCCGAAGACCCACGCAACAGCTGCCTTCTTTCCTGAGTAAAGAACGGGATCACACCAGAGACGGCCAGTAAATCTCAGTGGGTTTTTAGAAGGGGAAGTAAAGCCGCTTGTTTGTGGCATCCAATGTCTCCAGCGTAAAACTCATGTTAGAATTAATATAAATGCAAATGTGTTGGCAAAGAGCTGTGGTTGCCTTTTCACTCGGCCACGGCTCTGTATCTTGGCACGTGGAGAGTGACCACAGGCCCCGTGAGCCCAGCTGAAAGGCCACTGGAGGTGAGCGAGGCCCCGGGGTATAACCCCAGCCTGGGGCAACCACCCATGGCATCTGGACATCCTGCCTTTGGGCATTTGGCCACAGTATTTATGATGGCCCCAGCCCCCGGCTCTGTTTGGCATTAGGCGGCTACCCCACCCCAGAGGCGTGTTCAAGGGAATAGCTAGCTGGAGGCTTTGATTAGACTCTGCCTAGAGAGTTTAAATTTATACTCTTAAAAGGAAAGCCTCCCTTTCAGGCATAGTCCCTGGCACTGTGCTAACCCTGTACCTGCATTCGCTCACAAGCCCAAGGGGAGCACCACAAACACACTGAAGCCCAGAGGGGTCAGGTCACTCACCTGAGGACACAGCTGGTACCTGTGGAGCCTGAGCCAGGTCCTTCCCTTCAGCTCTGCTGAGTGCGTGGAACTAAGCCTGCTGGTAAGGGGTACCCACCTCTTCCGCTGTGTGCAGGATCACCACAGTGCCTGCACACACTTCACTTGATGGGCTTCTGGGGAATCTTGGAAGTCCCTGACTGGTACAGCAGCCTGCTGTCCCTAATTATGGGCATTAGAACAGAAACTAAGTTAAGACAATGATTCATTAATCTAATAACAAAGGCAAGAGACTGGGTATTTTAGCTTTGCTCCTCTAGCGCCCTGCTCTATGTTTAGGGGCCAAAGTCTGTGGGGGCGGTATTGAGTGCTGGTGAATCAATCCTCCCTTTCTGAGTTTCACCTTGGAGCCCAGTGCTCTCAGTTCAGGCCTCTGCTGGCCTGGTCCTCTTGGGCTCACATGTCTTATGGCTAATACTACTTCAATTAAGCAGTTACTCAATGCCATGTGGGAAAGTGGAAAGGTCCAGGGGTGGAACATAAGGGAAATCAGATTCACACAGGGCTGGCGGCCATTTCGTCCACATCGCCCAAGCCTGCCCCCACCTCCCTTACAGTGCAGAGGGCTAGGTAGACTGGCCCGGGCTCAGGCTGGCTCTTGTCTCAGATTCCTCTTGGGATGCTTGCTTGATCCCTAGAGAAACGGAAACCCCTCTGGGTGGTCGCCTCTGTGGGCCTAGAATCTCTGCCATCCAGACAGGAAGGAGGACGAGCAGCAGTGTAAATAGCCCTCAGTCACCATGAGCAGGCTGACCCAAGAGGGAGTGGACAGATGGCCCACTGGGGCATCTTGCAAGAGCTCAGGGAAACTGAGGCTCCAGACATAATTTGAGTAACTTCAGGGAAAACAATTTGTTCCTCTGTCTGAGACAAAATAGGTCAAAGTCTAAAACTTACCCGTAGAGGAACTCCAGGCACGTGCTACAACTGGCTGAGTGAGAATATGAGTCCCCCATCTCTGAGGCCAGCAGCATCCTTACAGGTACCTTTGGATTAGGAGGTAGCAACGGGAAGGTGAGGACAGAATGACTGTCACAGGGCAGGAAACACAAAGAATTGACTGTGGCTGACAGCTAGTGAGGGAACCAACCAGCCCAGGAGCTGGGCAAGACACCACAGGGATGAGCAGGATGCCCCTGGCCGTGTCAGCTGTCCTGGCATTACTGGCTTGGGCAGCAGCTCCCTGGGGTGCAGACCAATGTGGCACAGGGGTCCTGCAGTGATGGCAGCGGGCCTCCGGCCACAGCTGTTGTGGGTGGGGGCCGGGGGCCGGCTCTCCGTGGAGGGAGCCTTAGAAAGACCCCTGTAGACCCTCCACTTCTGACTGGTCGCGTGTCCTCTCTGCACTACCTCTTCCACACTCGCAGCCCACCCTGCATGCCTCGTGCCACTGCACGAAGACAGGCTGGGGACTCGGCCTGTGGCTCCGTGGCCTGACCTGCCCTGCTGAGAGTCTGTCTGCAGAGAGGCGGACTCCCCAGCCAAAGCCTCTCTGCTCATTTCCCTATAGTTGCCGACAGTCCTGACTGGCTGCTAGAAACACTGGGGCCTACCTGAGAGCACGAGGATTGCCGTCTCTCGCTCTGTTCCTTCCGTGCTGTAGTCTCGGACTGGCTTTCTCTTTCAGGCTGTGGCTGTCAAGGACGGGGGTGGGTTTGGCAACAAGGAATTTTTATGGAAATAAACTTAAAGGAGAAGACCAGACCGGCTGTGTTTTGGTAGCAATCCAGTTTGTGGGCCCTGCTTTTCTCCCCCACTTCTTTCTCCACCTTTGAGCCAGAAGATAATCCTTGGATCAGGTTATAAAATGCATGCTGACAACATGCAGAACAGTGGTTCTCAAATGGTAGTGCCAAGGACCTGTGTCTGACTACAGGTCAGAGCGTTCCCTGGCAGAGCAAAACCCGTCGCCCATGGTTACACTGTGGTGCAGATGTGCTGGACATGGGCAGGACACTGGCATGTTACCGGTGTGCCTCTGAGTCAGCAGGACAGATACCACATTTCACCCAGCCCACAGGGCCTGTGGGCCAGGCCCGGCAGACACAGGAGAAGATGGGCTCCCACCGCCCCTCCCCACAGGCTGCTCTGAAGGGAAGCTCTGCAGACCTGCCCCCAGCCCAGCTCACCTATGCAGCGAGGCTGGGAAAGAGGACCCCAAGGCCTTTCTCGAGTCCACAAGAGGAACCAGAAGCCCCGGGGTTTCCTTTGGCCTGGGTCCCCCGCTCCTGCCACTTCCTCATACCTTTCTCACCAGAGATGAAACTAATGGGGTTGTTGTCATCTGACTAGTCCTTTGGACAGCAGCTGTATCCACTGCTGGAAAATAAACACTTGCTCTTTGTAAGACACTCGGAATGGGCCCTTATTCCAGTGACTATGCCCGCATGGACATGCACCCCACAATGGATGAGTTCCCCACAGGTGTTCCCATTCCTCCAGAATACACGGGAGGGAGGCCCCTGAGAAGCAGCACGTCAGGTGTAGGTTTCAGGCACGTCTTGACCCTCTGTGCCCCTATAAAATAGTTGTTGGGGTGCTAAGAGCAGATTCTTCCCAGACTAAGCTTGCAGACCCCAGAGTGGGGATGGTGTAAGGGGTTACCACTTTCCAGCAAAGCTCTTCTTCCTATGTGCTGTCCCCCAGTCCCCGGCCATAGGCACCCCATTGGTGGTAGAAGGGGCTCCCAGGGAACACCCTTTAAGCTGTCAAGCTCTTCTGTACCACCAGCCCAACAGGCGGTGCTGTGTGTAGAGGAGCATCCCCTCAAGGTCACACCCCACGATTTGGCTTAGGCTCCCCATTCACTGGGTGGGAACATGCCCTAAGTGAGCCCGTCTGTTGGGAACGAGCTCCACTTCTGAAGCATGCAGAAGCGACCAGGGGGTCTCTCGCCAAGCTGGGCGGAGCCCTTACTGGTCACATGTCTCAAGAGCGGTGTCTCTTGGGCTTTGGAATGTTCTGGGCTCTTAGAACTGAGTGTGGCTCTTCAAGCTGTAGTAGCTGAGAACCTACGAGCACGTCGCAAACCAGGTAGAGTGCCCTAAGAACCTATATCTTTCACCTTTAAAAGCCTCTCACCTGCTCGCAGCTCCCCAGCCTGAAGGGCAGCCGCTGCCCAGACACCAGTGCAGCCACAGGCTCAGCACAGACTTGACGAGAACAGACCTGTTGAAGGACAGAAATCCCCATGAGCTCTCCCATCAGCATCCTTAACTGGCAGCTGGAGCAATAATGGACCTGAATCCAGGCCACTGGCTCCCAAGCCCCTGTCGTGCCCACCAGGACAAACTGCCACATTACTACCACTGTCCTGAGTCACAGAGGCCCTGCGGCCATAGTGCTGCCCGGAAACAGACTCTGGCACACAGGAGCAGGGGACATGGTTGCTCATGGAATGTAGCGCCCATTCTGCAGCAGCTGCTGCCCTGCACCCCCAGCTCCCCAGTGCCCTGGCCTTTGAGGGGTTACAGGCTGGTGTGTGCCAGGCATGGAGGCCTACAGCATCCCCAAAACCCTGGGAACCCAGAAGCCAGCACGCGAGGCACAGCCATCCTATCTGTGTGAACGGAGGCCGGAGCCCTGGAGCCAGAGTGGGGTCTCGAGCCCGCTGCTGCCACTCACTGGGGCTGGGGAGACACAGGCGCTGTGCGGCCTCTCAGAACGCTCCTGGCGTGCCTGCTTTCTCTGAAAGTACGCAGAGCCGACTCTCTGGGCAGGGTCGCCTTGCCCCCTTGTCCGGTTGGCCCTGAGGGCCTCCTGGCGGGGGCGGGGAGGGCAGGGGCCCGTGGGCCTTCCCGGCTCTGAACGCTCGCTCTGTCCTGCAGGAACGGTTTCCCGAAGCAGACGGCGGCCCAGCTGATCCTGAAGGCCATCTCCAGTTACTTCGTGTCAACCATGTCCTCTTCCATCAAAACGGTGTATTTTGTGCTTTTTGACAGCGAGAGTATAGGCATCTACGTGCAGGAGATGGCCAAGCTGGACGCCAACTAGGCCGAGGAACTAAGTACCAGCCTGTGCTGCGTCTCCCACCTCCACTTTGGTGGGGGGAGAAAAAACACCCCTTCACGCCTCTCGGGAGGTGGGGCCCTTTCACTTTCAGTTTCGCTCATCTAGGGAAAATACGGTTCTGGTTTCCAGTTTAATTGTTTTTGACCTTCTAAAATGTTTTTTATGTTAGCACTGATAGTTGGCATTACTGTTGTCAAGCACTGTGTTCCAGACCGTGTCTGACTGTAGTGTAACCTAGGAGACTTTATAGTTTTGTTTTATTGAAACCCGCGTGCCGCAGAGCCCGGGAGGGCAGTGTCTCCGTGTGGCCGAATCCAGGAAGCCCCGTGCTGTAACTGTGTGTCGTGGTGCTTTATTGTACACCCAGTGGCGTTCTTTTAACTATAATGTTCCTTTTTTTTCCCCCCCTCAAGAAGAATCATGAATTTGCAGACTTAATTTTGTTTACTTTTTGTCTTAATGATGGATTTGAAAATGAAAGATTTAAAAGACAGAACAGAATCTGTTGTCCTTAATTATATTTGCAATTTGGAATTTGTGTGAACTGATTTAGTAAAATGTTAAACTGTTTCTGTGACTGACATGTTTCAAGTGGGACTGTCTCGACAGGATGGGGGCGGGGCGGGGTGTCGGGCAGCCCAGCCCAGGAAGCCCCAAAAGGTTGTGGAGTGAGTTCAGGTAAAGCCTCTCCTTTCATCCTTGTGACAGTGGCTGGGGCGGGTCCCCACATCGTGGACGGGATGAGGAAGCAGGGAGAGGCTGGCACTCAGTCTGGCCCCTCAGGTGCCAAGCCCCGCATACTCCGGCCCCCTGCTCTCCTGACCTCTCGCTGGCTCACGGCTGGGCCCCCTCGCAGCCAGGGCAGACCCCTGGTCAGATGAAGCTGTGGCAACTCAGGGCCCCTGCCAGGCTGTCGGCCCTCCCACGTGGGTGGCTGTACCGGGAGCTTCCCAGGGGCAAGGCCCTGCCCTCCAGGCCCAGGCCGTGCTGCAGCCTTCCCAGGGTCAGCACGTGGATTACACAGACTGCAGCAGGACCAGGGCTCAGTACTCATCGCCTGACCCTGCTGGCAAAACAGACACTACTTACTTACTTACTTCAGGGTCCTTTTGCCTTAAACTGTACTTGCCTAAGGTGCACATCGGGGATGAAATAAAGAATCATCTTTCCTCCCCAAAGTGATGTTAATGAAACCAAAGTAGTCCTAACCACCCTGCAGCCATCTTTCCTACCAAGAGGCATCTCCTCCTATGTCAAAGAACAAAGATGACTTTTCTGAGTTCCTCCTAAACATAACATGTTGTTAAGACTTAATCCCCTCTCCTCCCCCCACCCCCATCCTTGCTGGGTTCAGTGGAGTTTGACCAAAAGGGTGATGAGGGGGAGGGGAGTGGGGCAGGAGAAGAGGCTGGCTTGGCATCATCTGGTCAGAGAGAGACAGCTTACGATGACTGCACCTCAGAAACAGTAGCCGCCAGCTGTTTGCGTGGACAAGCCATTCCGCCGGGCCGCCGCGCAGCCTAAAGCCCTGCTCCTGCAGGCTGGAGCTTCAGTGTGCGGGTGGCAAGAAGCACAGGTGGGCAGTGTTCTCTGATCACTGGGACCACTTACTGGGGGCCACTCCCTCACAGGCGTCATGTCACTCTGTCCTTGAGATCATCCTACAGGCCAAGTTATTAGAGCCATTTCCAGCTGGAATGCTGAGGCCGCCGTAGGGGCACTCTTCAGGTCTACAGGCGAGATGCTGCCACAGGCCCCCGACGTGCACTCCGCCGAGCCACGGAACACAGTCCTCTGGCCCTGCTGGTATTTCTAGCACCCACACTGAAGCACAGATGTAAAGGGGGTTTAAGTGGCTTCTCTGGGAATTGCCTTTCCTTCCCCTTGGCGAAGGAACACCCCAGAGGCCGCTCCGTCGTTAGCGGAGATCCACACTAGGTGGCGCTAAAAGGATTGGGAGTGAGTGGAGGCGAGGGCAGCCGGCCTCTGCTCTTCCTCGTGTTTGTACAAAAGAATAAATTGCATTTGTCAGGATTTGTGTGAATTATTTATCATAATAACCCAAATGTTTCTAAACTTTCAATAATCCAAGTGCATCGTGCCCCAGAGATGTGGGCTCACTGAAGAAATTCTTTGCAGTGAAGCTGAGGGGAAGAAAGCCACGCCCCCGCCCCTCGCTGGGATTCCCATCATCCCGAACCATCAGTTCTCTAAACTGGGACCAAGGATTGCTCTCTGATATCAGCTTCACGTTTAGAGGGAGAATAAAGAAAACAGCTCATTAC
The DNA here is from genome assembly GCF_000260355.1 of Condylura cristata. Taxonomy (NCBI): domain Eukaryota; kingdom Metazoa; phylum Chordata; class Mammalia; order Eulipotyphla; family Talpidae; genus Condylura; species Condylura cristata. The sequence continues at coordinate 26,075,417 of NW_004567122.1, read as the reverse complement.
TTTCAAAGAAGAAAAAGTATCATTGCAAAGAACCACTTGAAATGCAAGCATGCCTCCATTCAAAAGGCAAGGTTGGAGCTAGTGACCTTTTAGCGAATGAAATTACTCTGGGGGGGCACCTGCAGGCTTCAGAGGCTGGCTTTCAGGAGTGCTGGGAAGCAGAGCCCTCGCCCCTCCATGCAGAACCCGCCTGGCTGGGGGGCATGCGGTTCTGTGATCTCCGGCAGCGCAGAGGCAGAACACCCCTCCCACTGGTTTCTGAGAAGAGATCCTTGCCCTCAGCAGTAGGCTCCGCCCTGATGAATCCAGTTTCCTCCGTGCACCCCTTTAAATGAGAGTGAGACCTAAGATAAGCACCATGTTCCAATGGGAACTGAACTGACAGCAAAACCTGCGTGCACCCATATGTGCGCGCAGAGGGCCTCTGTGCCCGTCTCTCCGTTACTTGGGGCCGCCCTCCGAGGACGGGAGACCATCCCTGCTTCACAGACAGAAGGACAGACGTGGCGCCTGTTTCCTGAGACCACTCGGCTACCCACGGTGGAGCTAGCCCTTGCACCCAACTGGCCGACTCTACTAACAGTGTCTCGACTCCGCGACCCTGGCTCACGCACCCCCAGATTGGGCTCCCCCGGGCCTTCTTGCCTGGCCAGCCTGTGGGGCAGGGGCATAAACAAGCTCCTGGGTGACAGGCAAGCGGGAACGTGTGCTTAGAGCAACTGAGCGGCCGACAGGCTCTGGGGAGGGGGTGTGATTATGGATGGAGCCTCGCATCAGGGGCCTCCCTCAAAGGCACACGAGGCACTGCCTCTTGTCCAGCAGGGAGGGGACCCCAAGAAGCACCTGCTAAATGGGCAGGGTTTCAGAGGCAGGGCGTTCTGCTCTCTGGCTGAGAGGGTTCAAGGAGGTTTTCTTCGAGCAGATAACCGAGTGCGGAACTTTGTAGGAAAGGTTGGAATCTTCCAAGCCCAGAGGGCAAATCAGTGGGTGATGAGAGGCAGGATGGCAGGTAAGCCTCTCAGCCACAGTGGGGAGGGGGGGAGGGACCCACGGGCAGGGACCCACCCCACTGTCTCCCAGGCTGAGAATCTGGCTCTGCACCCCCACTGGTAGCCATGTCAGCACTGGCCCATGCAAGTAGAGCTGAGCCTGTGGATTTAATTATCTGGAAGGCTCCTTCCCTCCCTACTCTTGTTCAGGGACAGCTGGCTACACTTAGCCGCAGCCACGAAGCCGACTTTTCCCATGGAAAGAAGGGAAAAACCGACAAGCAAGGGGCATTCATTTGCAGTCACCCAATCTCACCCCTCCTGACCCCGGGTGCCACCCTGCCTGGTGTCCAGGCACGAGGGTGGGAGCGCAGAGCTGGCCAGCAATGCGCAGCGGGGAATCCCACTTCCTGTCAGTCACCGGGCGGTGCTGCCGCCCCTCATCAGAAGCGGGGTGGCCGGGGTCTGGCCCATGTATTCATTAGCCTCCTTTCCTCTGCCAGGCAGCCCAGCCTGCGTTATCTGGGTGCTGGCCTGGGTGCTGCCTTCCAGTGACCCACCTGCGGGCGTGGGGTGGAGGGCGGGGCTTGCCGCCCCAGAGAAGAAAGGGGACGCTCAATGGCCAGGGGCGAGGCCACCTTTTCTTTGGCTTCTCTTTTATTTATAACTCAGCCTGTTGTGTTTGCTTCTGGGGGCCCAGATATCAAAATAATATCATCACATGACCCTTCTGACAGGAGAAGCAATAAAACTGCTCATTGATCCCGGCCCTCATCACCACCCCTCCATGCTCCTCAGCAAAGGTGTGTAAACAGACTGGCCTTTCTCTGACCCCTGAAAACCAACCCAGCCAGGCTGCTTTGTCAAACAGAGAAGGCGGCTGAGAAAACTTCCCGAGGAGGACACTTTCTCCCCCACTCCCCGGCCCCCGCCAAAGCAGCACACCCACAAACTCACACCCCAGCAGGCGCACCCACACCCCCCACTCCCACCACACGTGCTGCTCCCACACACAGGCACACACAAGCCCACTCACATGCTGAGGCCACCCCGACACTGTCAAGGGTGTGGAACGAAGGGGCACACAGAAAAATCAGCATGGGCTGTGTCCTGCAGAACAGCCAAGGGCCTCCTCGGGTCCACATGGATGTGAATGTGGCTCTTCTGCCAACAGTCCCTTGGGAGTGCTAAGGGGGGAGCACCCCAACTGCCCTCTGGAGCCTGCTGGGCCCCCATGCCCACATGGCGGGGGCGTTGTGGACACGCCCTCGGGCACACGCACAAGTAATGGCTTGCTGCAGCTGTCCCCATGTTGCCGGGTAACAGTCACTGCCTCCGCCTCAGGCTTGTGACCACACGCCATGGACGGCGTGCACAGTCCCGGAGTGACACGCTCCACACCTTGTGTCTAAAGCCGGGAAGTTAAGCCGCCGTCACAGCACGCAACAGCCCGCCCCGGCCCGCGTGGACGCAGGTGGCACACGCCTTGCCCGCGGGAGAGCCGCCAGCCCGGTGCTCAGCAGGTGCCTGGGATTCCAGCGAACGGGCGTCAGACCGCAGCCTGGGTCCTCACGCCACGCGGTCAGCGAGGAGCTGACCCCGCACGAGCCCGGCTCCTGCCACCAGGGCAACGCCACAGTCTGCCAGGCGCCTCGGCCTGCCCAGGTGCCGAGCCGGGCCTGGCCCTCCCTGCCAGGCGGGCTGGGAAACCTGATATTTCTCTACCTTGAAACCGGCTTCCTAAGCTGAAGAGAATAAATTAGAGTTGAGTCCAAATAGACGCAGCTGCGGCAGATGGGCAAATTGATTGGCTTCCCATCTGGGAGATTAAATTCCACTGCCCAAAAATGGCAGCAGGGTAATGAGCTGTCAGTCAAACCTCCCAGAGTCAGGGCCGGGCGCATAATTGAAACCTGGCAGCCCCTCATTAGGTGCCACCGAGGTCCTGGCGATGGGCCCTCACCTTGAGGCACCTCTGAACCCCAGCAGAGAATGCACTAGAGTATCGTCTGCAGGGAAGCGCCACTCCGGGTGAGGGCTGGGCTGGCACGAGGGAGCTTTCCCTGAGCCAAGGGCTTATGGTATGTTTGACAGAATCCCCGATGGCTGGGGATGTGGTGACTCCCACTGAGATGACACCGAGGCCCTCGTTTCCCAGGGGGCCTTCAGGTGACCCCTCCTGTGCTTCCTCATGTATACCAGCCGCCCCAGGGCTTCTCAGAGAATATCACCCCAAACTGCCACCAGGCCCTACCGAGCCCTGACAGACTGCAAGACGTGTGCACACCATGGGTGACGCTCACAGCCGTGTCTGCATTATAAACCAGATGAGGACACCAGGAGTGGTCCAAGTTCCAAAACAGTTTCCTGAATGGGCCTGGGAGGTAGGGAGGGCAGGCCAGCCCCTGCAGCCTCCCCTGACACCCCACCACTCCTCTGCCGCTTACTGCCATGGGCCACGCAGCTTGCTTTTCCATGTGGGCCAGCTCCTCAGCCCACCAAGACTCTTAATTGCAATCCTGTCCAAGAGCCTCCAGGGCCTGCTCTTAGGCACCTGCCTCCTCCCAGAAGCACCCCCTGACCCCATGCCGAGGCCAGGTGGCCCCACAGGCACAGCCCCGGCCAACTGGACTGCTGCTGTGTGCTCATGCGGCATCTCCCCTGTACCCTCTGTCTGCTACTCCGGGGCCTGGGACAGGACAGGGGGCCCCCCAGCAGGTGGCTGCATGGGGCACTGGTTAAGCTGAGTCTGCTGGAAGTCACAGGCCAGTCACCCGGCAGAGCGCCTGACTCAGCAGTGGGAAGGTGTGGGAGAACGTGGTCCTCCCCGAGTCTCCAGCCCTTGGAAGTCAGGCGGGACGACACCGCACCAAGACTCGCGCTTCGTGTGAGCACATGGTGGCTTCAAAGTCAAGTCAGACGCTGGCAAAGGCCGCGGCTCGATGCCCTCCCCGAGCCACGGCCACATCTCGTGGCATCAGGCTGCTTCTGTTGTCCCTGACTTTCGCTTTGAAAAGGGAGTCAACAGTGACCTTTCTGGCTGGATGCCGACTCCACCCTGTCGATAAGCAGGGACCTAACCGGAAACGCTGGCGGGTGAGGCCCGTGAGCCTCGGCAGTCGGACAGCCCTTGCTACGCGTGAGGGGACATCGGGAACAACTCTGACACCAAGCTACCGGCCACCAGGAGGGAGCCTCGGGCTGCCGGCAGCACGTCCCGGTGACCCCCCGCACAAGCCGGATCCGGAAACCTCATCTGGCAGCCCAGCCCAGGGACCAGAGGGCCAGTCCTGCTGCCAGCTCGGGCTACGCTCCAGGTCCCGGCCCCGGGGGCTCCCGTGGCCACAGGCAGGGGGGGCCCCACGGATCTCAACAGGACAGGAGTGCGCCGACCCTCTGCGTCCCAGACGCAGGGGCAGAACCGCATGCCGCGGGGCCCTGGAGAACCCGGCAGCCGCCTCTGTGCCGGGGAGGACACGAGGGTGACAGCACAGTCAGCCCGCGGCTGGGCACTACGGGGAGGCAGCGGCACTGAGGTCAGGGAGGCTCAGCCATCTGCGAGGCTCCCGAGTCCAGTGAGCCTTACCACCCCTGGTTTCTCGGGAGGGCGCCTGCAGGGCCTCTGGGAGGTGAAGCAACTTGCCCAGGCTTCCCAGCAGGAAGCTACCGGCGCCAAAGCCAGACTCTGCCGCCGCCTCATGCCGCTGTGGTAGACTGCCTCCCGGTGGCCGCCAAGGGTATGTCACCCCATTTCGCAGATGAGGAGAGTGAGCCTCAGGAGATGCTGCAGAGCCAGCAAGGGGCAGGCCTGGCACCCCCTCCTGGGCTCCGGGGTAAAGACCACGGACTCAGGCTGAGCCTAACCTGACTCAGGAGCTAGCCCCAAGCTCGGCTTCCCACAGCCTGGGGCCCCAGCCAGGACCTTCCAGTAATTAGTGGGCTCTTGTTAAGACCCAGTCGCGCCGATCTTGGGCCGGGGCTTGTTTTTGTTCCCAAGCGGAGGCCCTCGCAGGAAGGCCAGGCGCACGTGCACAGCCCCATAAATCCAGCTGGCGTCGCTCATTACAACGTTCCGCTTCACGACCCCGCCAGCCCCAGCCCGCGTGGGCTTCTTGGGCCGGCGGCCCTCCCTGCAGCAGGCGCGGCTGCCCGTGCCGCCTCAGCCTCAGACATGAGCTCATCCAGCACGCGGAGGGTGAGGAAGTGGCCGGGCGGCACTCTCCACAGCACGGGGACAATGTGCCTATTAAGGCCGTTAGCTGTCAGCCCCCCACCCAGGCACCCCGCCCCGCTGAGGCAGGACCACCCCACTCTGCACCCTGCCCAGCCTCCAATGCCTGGGGCTATGCCCCACGGGTGTGGCGCAGCGAGTGGCACAGGAAGTGGGAGCAAGGCAGGGAGGGGCGTGGTGCAGGGAGGGGCGTGGTGGGTGCGAAGTGGGCTCAGGGACACCAGCTCTGAGCACCGAGCGGCTCCCCTGGGGCCCTGGGTGGGTGCCACTGGCCCTCATCCCGCAGCTACGGGCACAGGAAGCTGCTCCTGGGCCTGGTGCCTCTACTGGCAGGAACCAAGGACTGGACACAGGACAGGACCCCATGGCTGGGGAAAGGCCAGGGAGGTGGGCAGTGAGGGCCCCGGGCCAGGAAGGAGCTGCCCGCAGCCCGTGCCCCTGGGCCTCGGCGTCAAACCCGGCTGGTCCTTTGTCTCTGAGGTCTGGGGAAGCGAGAGGGGGTCAAGAGCGGGACTCCCCACCGGGTCATCCTGGGGCAAGTGACCTCATCAGTAAAAAAAGACACGACAACACTGCATGCAGGACAAGTGTCTGACGGACACGAGCTAGTCTTTCTACTGCTCCAGCCTGTCAGCGCCACATGCCGTTCTCACCCAGGCGTCAGGTGTGAGGCTGAGGGCACGCGAGACCTCGGCGAGCAGGCCCATCTCTACCCGTTGCAGTCATGGCTCAGAGGGGCTGAGCAATGTCCTGTTTAAAAGAACCATCTAGAACTGCACTGGCCAATACAGTGGCCCCTGGCCACATGTGGCCATTTAAATGAAATTATAAATTCAATTCCTCAGGGCCTCGCTGGTGGCACTAGGGGTTAAGGCTCAGCACGATGAAGCTCTCCACAGCCACTGCAGCACGAGTTCGATCCCCGCCTGCCCCGGAGGTGACCACATGGCGTGGCAGACCTCTCCTGACCCGCCCGCTGCTCCCCTCAGCAGTGTGCTTCGCGACCTGCCTGTTCTGCTCCCTGCTGTCTCTGGTGGGTCCTCTCAACGCCCCCCCCCCCCCCACCAACACCTCTGGCTTGTGCCCCTGCTCTTGTATTATTCATAAATAAAAAAATCTAAAAAGAAAAAAAAACTTTAATCCCTCACTTGCATCGGCCACATCCCAAGTGCTCGTCAGCCACACGAGGCTGGTGGCGGCGCGGGCAGCTCTGCCCATAGAGCATCTCCAACCTGGCGCCGAGCTGTACTGGGCAGCTCTCACCTGAGCCCTCTGTTCACGGGGCAACTTCAGAGCCATCCCCCAAGCTTTTCATTGCATCTAGTGTATGAGGCGAAACCACGCGAGCAAACGGCCCCACGCCGCCAGCCGAGACGGGGCAGGGAGGGGAGCCCCACATGCAGGCGTTGAGTGTTACTCGGTTCCAGGCCTCACGTTCACTGCTGCGTTTAGGACCCGCCTGCAGCACTTTCAGGCGAGTGACGCCGCTCCACTGCGTGACGGCGAACGGGGCTCCAGCAAGGCAGAAAGGCAAGCCAGGATGTGCTTCAGAGCCAGCCGGACACAGGGGCAGAGCTCGCCTCCCCCCCCCCCCAGCTGCCTCCATGTACGCCCAGGAGGAGGCGGCTTCTTTCCAAAGGTGTCTGCTTCCTTCCAGCCTTTCCCTTAGCTCCCGTTCTCAGGTTCAGCGAGTCTGAGTTGCGGGGGGCTGCGGAGGGGGTCCCCTGTGTCCTTGAAGGCTGTGTGGAATCTAATATCCTGGCCAGGCCTGTGAGGGGCCAATCCTGGTCCCCCAAGTTCCCAGAAAGACTGTTCACTCCGACCCCGGAGCCAGAGACTATGGGGAAGACCAAGGTCTCAGGGCCACTGTGCTGTCACAGCCCTCTGCAGGGCGCTAAGGGCACCTGTCCAGGTGTGTGCCTGCAAGCAGCAGCTCGGGACTCTGCTCAAAGCCCAGCCCTTGCACACACAAGCCATGCAAGCCAGGAGCGGTGACTATTGGGCCCTTGCAGGGGACCCCAGCACCTCAACTGTCCATTCACTGAACCACCAAGTGAGAGGCTGACTCAGTGCCAGGTCACCTTCTACAGAACACACGCCACAGGACATGCCACCTCTCCCCTCACCCCCAAAGACTGCACTCCAGTCTATTCTCATGACAACCTGAGGGGCTCCCAAGCAGGGGAGGGAAAGTACCCCAACATGACAGATGGGGAGACTGAGGCTTGAAAAGCAAACAGTTTCCAAAGCCTGCAAACCACCCCCAGTGCAGGCCTGCCCCCAGGGCCCATCACCTGTTCTTTAAAAGGAGCGATCACATAGGCAAGGCCTGCTGTGGTTCTGAAGGCCCGACAAGGTGACAGCAGGGACAACCAGTGGCGGCCTCTTTTCTGTCAGGGCCTCCCATGCTGTCCCCCTCCCCTGCAGGCCACCCAGGACTCAAGTCGCCAGGGAAGAAGATCACTACGAGTTCATGTGGCAGATGCCGGGGACTTGGGACACTTCACTCACAGGCCACCGCTGGTTTCAAACCCTGGGGTCCCAGACACCTTCACAGGCCCAGGGAAATACTCCTGGGTAAAGGGAACTCTCCCACTCATACCCCAGAGAGCTGCGCGGACCGGCCAGCCGTCACCAAGGACTCACCACAAACAGCCCGCAGGCCTCCTGGCCTGGCACCTGGACCCCTCTGCCGGCTGGCACAGTCCCCCGGTTGTGCCGGCCAGGCTGGCTGCTGCATTCCAAGCTGAAGCAACACCCTAAATGGGCTCGGACCTCCAGCTGAACGTGGAGGGACAGACTGCGCTCCCCGAGGCCCGAGCCCACGTTTGTCTCGCTGAAGCCCTGGGACGCCAGTTTAAGAGCCTTTTTATAGACTCCTATAAAGGAGAAAGTGAACTTTTACCATGTTTGCACTCCGCTAAGTCAATACGCATAAAAGGGACAACAGCTGAGCTTCCTCTGCCCAGATGTGGCCCAGCGGGGAGAGGCGGCCTCCGGCCACCCGGCACCCACGGGCGTCAGAGCCCGCTGCCCCCACCCGCGGGCCTCACCCAGTAGCCTCCAGTTAGCAGGCCGCGCGCCAGGGCACTGGGCGGGCCTAAGAAGCTGGTGAGCCCTCCCCGTCCGGCCAGTGGGTGTTCCTGCCTTCACTCAGCCGAGACAGCCGCCCGGAGGCATTTAGAGGAGGGGAAATGCGGAAGCTGTAAAGTTTTACTGGGAATTCTCAACCATCCTCCTTGGGCCCGACACTCTACTGCCCTTCTCTCTTAAGAGCGCTTCCTTTCTGCTTTGAACTTACCCCTGAAATCTAAGCAACCCTGTGCCAGCTTCCAGGATCCAGGATCTGGGCTCAAACTCCCATTCAGAAGAAAGAGGAATGATGACCTGGGCACCCCCGAGGACAGATGTCCTCCTGCCCAGCCACCCGCTAGGGCGCCGCCCTGATGCAAGGCCAAGGGGACCAAGGCTTCGGGGCAGAGGGCTTGTGCCTTGGGCTGGGTTTGCCCTCTCTCCCTTCACTCATTGACACCGAGCACCCACTGTGTGGGAGGCCCACGCCAGGGATGTCCACAACGTCAGCCACTGACTGAGCCCTGGGTGGGCTTATGTCAGCGGTGAGGAAAGCCAACATCTGAGTTGATGTTTGGGTTCATGGCCTAGCTGTGCCACTGGTGAGCGGTGATCTTGGGTGAGGCCCTCAATCTTCTTTGAGTCTCTATCTGGCCATGGAACAGAAGCGGTAACCCCCCCCACACACACACACTCACTCACTCACGAGAACTGGAGAAAGAGAACGGGCCTCAACTCACAGCTCTTTCATAGTCTGAAAACGATACCTCAGAGGCCAGGGCTTTGCACATGCCCAGGTCTGGGAGCAGAGCAGATGCCTCAATCAGTGAGAAAACGGTAATGTCAAGAAACTGACACAGAAGCTGGCCATCACACATCTACAAAGGATTTACTTGAATTCCGGCATAATATTTTACCACTAAAGTTTGAGTTGCTGATGGCAGAGAGAACATGGCGGTGGTTTCAGTGCTCAGGGGAGTCAGTCTAGTGCACGGAGCCAATTTACTCTATGCGGCACCACACACTGCAGGTGATGAAGTGCTGAGGCCCGGAGCAGCCAGGCCCTGTAGCAGTCCTGCCCACGGGGCAGGGGGCGGGGTGGGGGGGAGGCAGAGTCCTCTGTGCACATGGGGACAGGTGCGGGAGAGAAGGGGGGCTACCTGGCAGCCCCCTTGAGCAGCTGGCATCTCTCTGCTCTTTCCTAGTTTGGAATTATCTGAAAAACTGGTATCTATTTGAGGACTCCACCATGTGGAGCTCTCCAGGAAAACTGTTGTGGCACCGTTCAAGTTTCAGAGACAAGTTTCTCCTTGTCTCTGAAAGGATCAAGAACTACTTGGTGTAAAGTCCTTGAACGCATGGGCCTGGGCACTGTTCAAACCTGGAATCTACCAAACAGAAGTGGGTGGACTTGTGGGGAACATCTGGGTAGCAGACGGGGAAACTGAGGCTCAGGTACAGCCAGTTGCCAGACTCACTCAGTGCAGGGAAGGGAAACGCCATTGTCTCTGTGTGTCTGCCTCCCTGCTCTGCCTCGCCGTCCATTAAAACAGCCTCGAGAGGCCCAGATCCCATGGCGACTGTCTGTGCTAAAGGCCTCTTTGCATAGAGCTGTTTTTCCAAGTTGCTGAAAGGTCTGGGATTGTGTGGATCAGCTGGATTCTGGGAGGAGCCCCCTCTGCTGCACAGGTTGGTCTGTCCACAGAAGATTCTGGAGGCCATGAGCAAAGCAAGACACCAGAGCTAAGTGCCCCCCACCCACCCCATGTCCATCGCCACAGCCTGACAGGTCCCCTCAACAAAGCCACTTGCCAGCCACACCTGCTCTTCTTTTAGCCTCCGTAAAGATGTTGGTTTGGCACTGGCTCTCCGAGGACACCAAAGTCAGAGGTATTTCTGAAAAAAGCTCATGATCCTGCTGTTGTTTTGATTTTCTGTGATGGGCATGAAATTGGAGGGAATTCCTACTGTGGTTCCATGACAGGACTCGGAAACCACCTTCTGGCTGGTATTCAGCCTTGTAGATGTGTCTCCCCGCTTCTGGAACCAGACAGGGAGCCAGCAGTCATTTAAGAAAAACAGCCCAATGGAGAGAAACTGTCACCAAGCTCACAAATGGGACTCCACAGGACAGGGCAGGGGCACCCTTCCAGGGCACAGTGTCACGGCTTCGCCCTCCCGGCTGCCCCCTGCTCCTAACCTGCTGTGAATGTAAGTCTGAAGGGATGAACGCTGAGAGGATGTGCCAGCAAAGAGTCGCTGGTCACCAGGGAAGACGCAGGCACCCTGCATGGCAGAAGTGTCAGAGGACAGTGGCCTGGGTCTCTGAGAACGTGACCCAGGCCACAGGGCAGGGGGTTGGGAGAGCTCTGGTGTGGATCCAGGACGGGCCTCGGCACACGGCCTGGCTCCCTGCCTCAGGTTTTAGGGTAGGTAGTATTTTCCCATTGTGGTTACAAAAATTACCATGCGCTTAGCAACTTAAAACAACTCAAGTCAGCTCACACACCTTTCCAGAGGTCAGAAGTCCAAAACAGGCCTCAGTGCACTAAAAAGCAAGGTGTCCCAGTTGTCCAAAGTGTTCAAGGGGCTCCTTCTGCTGGAAGGGCTGGTGGGCGGTCTGCTCCCTTTCCAGCCTCTAGGAGCTCCTCGCAGCGAGGCTCCAGCCCTTTCCTTCCCTTTCGAAGCCAGCAGTGTCACCAGCTCAGACTCCTCCCTGCTCGCTTGCCGCTGCTATTGTCGCGCTCCATTCCGGACTCACGCGCTCCCATCTCTTGGACACGGGCTCCTGTGGTCCCGAGCCCAGCCAGGTAGGCACAGCCCCCTCTCCCACCCCTGGTCTGGAAATCCTTAACCGAATCCCTCTGCAGGAGACAGGGGCACAGGTCCCAGGGACTAGGATGTGGACACTCGGCAGGTGGGAGGGACACTATTGCATCCACATGTGTCCTCAAAGACCCCTCAGAAGACCTGAGACAGAGGAAAGCAAACTCGCAGCGCCAGAAAAGGGTTGGCAGAGGTGTGTTCTGGTGCCCGAGGGGAGGAAACCCAGGAGGTGATGGCCAACTTTCCCTGCCGAGCGCTCATTCTCCCAGCACCCCCTGCTCTCGCACGGAGGCCCTCTGCCCCAGGATGGACGTGACCATGAGGGCATGGGCCACCCAAGGCTCACACAGCCCCTCTCCTGTTCTGGACTGGCCCCGGGGCCAGGCAGGTCCTTCACTCTTGTGGGATTAGAATGCAGGCCCTCGGCTATTTAACCCCAATCTTCTCACAGACTGCTGTGCCCAACTAAGACCTTGCACAGCTCTAGCCCATCAAACACCAAATACAGACTCAGCCGCTTGGTATTTATGTTGGTTCCTGTTCCTGCAAGCTCACGGCAGGTGTGGGATATGGGTGTGCAGAGCTACCACGATGCAGGACGCAGGCCGAGGAAGCCCCCGGGTCCTGAGACACACTCTGAGAGCTGGGTGGGGACAGACCTGGGCTCCATACCAACTTCCCTGGGTGGCTGAGCCCCGACCTGACTGTAACCACAGGCCCTGTGATTACACGGCCTTCTCTAGGCTTGGAGAAGGGCCATCTTCTTCCAAACACAGGGCCGGTGGTTTTCTGCTCATACGCTCTGGGGTCCCAGAACAGCCGCCTTCTCTCCAGATTCCCATTCACAGCAGCCCAGGCTCCTCCGAAAGGCCACTGCAAGCTCCACCTACGTCCTGGTAGAAGCCCACAATCGTAGCCCATGGGCTTCCCAGGAGCACTCCGGGGGCAGGCTGAGCGTCGCCATCTGGTGGGGTACGGTGGCCTCCCTTGCCAGCCACTTCTAAGATGCTGCGATGAGGGTGAGGGGTCTTCCCCCGCAGCCACCTGCTTGCCTGTGGGCCTTGCCTGCCTCTTCCTGAGCAGGGCGGACATGCTGGCACCAATGCCACACTGCCCTGCTCAGTATGGGCTCTCGCATCTGCACCGTCCTCTTATCACTCAGATCTCAATCAACAGAACCAAACCATGGACTCAGGGTCCTTCCACAGTACCAACGACAGGCAGCATTTATTGAGCACGTAACACCTGTCCCTTGCACTGAAGAGGCCACGCAACCATGATACGGAGGTAGTACTGTTCTTGCTCTCGCTCCAACAGGGAAACTGGGGTCTTGAGAGTTAGAGAACTCGTGCCACGCCCAGAGCCAGCCTGTGAATCCAGGCCCACCTGACTCCTGTGCTCCCTCTGATGAGAGCCTCAAAGGAAAATCAGGTCTCTGCCTTCCTCTGGAAGGACCCTGAGGCCGTGCCCCTGAGGCCCTTCAGCAGCAGGCCGGCTAGTACCTGGACGTCTACATCAACGGAGGGGCCCTTTCTCTCCTGGCAGTGTGCCAGCAGACTCCCCTTTCAGAAACATCCAGAAATGCTGGATCAGTCAAGAAATGTGAATTTGAATATAAGGCTAGGCAAGCAGGCACGGGGAGCGGGAGGGGGAGGAGGAAGCTGGGAGGGAAGCAGAGAGGGAGGGGGGAGACAGGTGTGGGAATCCCCGGTACTGAGTTTCCCTGCCAGGAGCCCCAGCTCAGAGAGCACATCTCCTCCGCTGCCCAGAGCCACCTGACAATCCTAGACATGGACAAAGCCCTTGGACCACAAAGGGGCGGGGGTAATGGGGACAGGAGGGAGCTATGACCCTAGACCTCCGCATGGGTGGATGCCGGGCTCCAGGAGCAGGAGCCCCTCCAGCCCGGTCACTGGCAAGGAGCCAGCAGGAGCCTGGCGTCTCTGGCCACAGCTCTGGACAAGGAGCTCCCAGAAAGAGCACCCCCACCCCACCCCAGGCCATGTCTGCTGTCCGCTGGTGTTGGGGGAGAATTTAAAGTGCCTCTTCCTTCTGGGAAAGGCTAGGTGGAGAAGTTAAAGTGATTTCAGGTAGGGGCAACCCTAGGCACAGGAGGAAGCAGACACAAACTCTCACAGGAGGCACATATGTGGAGCCCAGGCCCTCGCTGGGACCACCAGTCCAGCAGGAACATAGCCAGGAAACCCCACCACCGAGCCAAGAAGAGACCCCACCGGGCGGGAGCACCAGCAGAAACAATGGCAGCAGCAGGGAGCCCAAGGGTCAGGCGTCAGAATCAGAAGACAGGAAACATGGGTAAGAGTCATCCTGTAAGCTTGAATGTAGGAGAAAAAGCACCTTAAAACCCCACTAGCCATTTCTGAGACAGTCTAGAAATGAAAAAGGAAACTGGAAGCCCAACCAAGAGTGAAATAGTGTTGAGGCGAGGATTAATGAGTGGGCAAAGATCTAAAGCAATGTCTCAAGAACTGGCACAGAGACAGAACGGGAGGGGGACGATGAAAGAAACTCGAGAGTAGCAGCGGCCTGCACTCACATGCTCTGCCCTGACCCAGGACGCGTGGCCCCGACTGGACGATGAGCCCAGGACTGTGCATCCAGATGGGACCTGACCCAGAGCCCGGGGCAGAGCACAGACCTGCAGGCCTTGAATAAAAGGGGGGCCTTTTTTTTTTTTTGTCGGGAGCCCCTGCCTGTTAGGAAGTATTCCTGCAGGAATTAACTATGCAGAAACTGGTAGCTAGCCGGAGCGGTTGCCAGCTACAAGGGGTTGCTTTGGGGCTGGGCAGCAGGTGGAATGGAAATCTGCGTGGGGCTAGGAAGATGACGTCCGGGCGACGCGGGGTGACACCGCTACCTGGGAGACCAGAGAGCTGGGAACACGCCTGGTGCGTGGTCGGCTGAGAAGAAGGGGAATCGGACGGAGCAGTGGCTCCTCGTGTGTTGGGGCGTGGGGCGCGAGAGGGTGTCACTGGCCTCTGTGCCTCAGGGGCGACAAGAAAGAAGTGCGTCTGGTCAACAACTGGCTGTCACAGAACTGAGAAGTTCTCAGCCCCGTGGATTTGCAGACTTGCAAAATGGAACCCGAGGGTGTGGCCACTGAGATGCCATTTTAGGGCAAAGACCAAATTTAGCCCTGAAGACACTGCCTCAGGACAGAGAGCAAGTCACAGAACTGGGCCATCACATTTGGTGGAGCCTCTGACTGGATTAAAGTCACACCTGGTGGATTAAAGATAAAATCAGGCTTTCCTCTGTGAGAGCCTGATTAACTCAAAATACCTATAATTAAGGGGCAGGGGGGAGACAGCGAGATCTCAAAACCACTATAGGATTGTGGGTCTCGCTTTTGGCATTTGGGTTGGGAGTCCAACATTTTTTAAAGAATATTTATTTACGCATACAGAACTGGGGTACAGGCCAGAGGCTCAGGGGCGGCGAGAGGCTTCACCAGAGACAGAGTGGGGAGCAGATCAGGCAAATGGACGAAGTACACTGCTGAGGGGAGCAGTGGGCGAGACAGGAGAGGTCTGCCGTGCCATATGGATCTCCTCCAGGGCAGGTGGGGATTGAACTCAGGTGGAAGTGGCTTAAGTTTCTTAGTGCTGCGCTTTAACCCGCTGCGCCACCAGGGAGGGCAGGGCTCCAACGTTTTTAAAGGTATTTCATAAAACATGAAAAATAAACTCAGACCCACTTTTTCTCTGTGATGGGGCCCCACGTGGCGACGAAGAGAAGCCCGGTAGGTGCTGAGCTCCGGCCCACCTGGGTAGACCTCATGGGCTCCTGATGGCTTTGCCTTGAGGAAACTGCCGTGCAGGGGCAAGCCTGGCCTGTCAGGGAAGTTCCTGGCCACTCCAATTGTCCCTTTGAGAATGCCCCCTCCACGTGGACACAGGAGGGGGCCAAACATCGCCCTAATCAAAGTGACTGGCACAAACAGCAGGGAACATTTCTCCCCGTGATTGTCTGTGGTCAGCAGACAAGTGTTCCGTGGTCCAGGGCCACCTATCCTGGCTCATGTACTTCACTGGTGGTTCACTGGCAATGTGGTTCCATCAAAGTCCCCGGTCTTGGGGACGGGCCCTCACCAACACCTTCCTCCCAGCCCTGAAACAGAAGCAGACAGGGCCCACGGGGCCCACCCAGGCAACTGAAACGGCCACGGAGCAAAACAGCACTTAGCTCTGAACAAGGATGAACTGCTCTGCAGAAATGGCCAGTCCACCCATTAGCATCGGTCAGCCCCTGGGCTCCAGCACTGAATGAACACAGAGCGTGTGTGTCGGTCTCACAGAGATGTTGCCAAGGAGAAAACGAGGCCATTGCTTTAAGAGAAGAAACCAGGTGTCCCCCCAACCCAAAGTGGTCACACTTACATCCAACCATCAGGCCACCTCCCCTCTTCTGAAGATTGCGGGAGACCGGAAATGGGCCACGAACCTCTGAGCCACCAAAGGTGCTCAGGCGGCATGCCCACAGGCAACGCTGCTGCTCCCCACCCCAGGCTGCTCCCGTGGCACCTGAGCCACGTCGGCCTGGACGTGACAGGCCAGAGCCGTCAGGGAGGAGGGCCTCAGGACCAGCTGCAGGTGTTAGCGGCTGCTGCCCGACAGGAGACACAGAAACACGCGGGACGAGAAGAAGCCAAAAACCCCCGCCGTGACCACTGAGGACAGGGACCGACAGTGCCATCCACCCATCGGAGCAGGCTCCGAGTCTGAGCACGGAACATCACAGATCCATTTAGAACAACTTTAAGTAATTCTGTGTGCATTATTATTCTAGTGACTGCTGTATGGAGCTTTTCCTAGTGCTACCACTCCTTCTAGGCTGATACAAAAGATTACGTGGTTCTCTTCACATGAAATGTCTAAAAGAGACAACCGAGAGGGAATAGGACGTAGATGAATGTGTCAGGGCACCGGGCAGGGGGCTGGCTCACATGGGCCCTGGGGATGTGTGTGGAAGCCCGAGGTCTTCAACCAAAACAAATACAGAAATCGGTACTTAGTGACACATACGGATGGACGCACACAGCGGAGCTGCTGAGGACTCTACTGCGACGCGGCACTTTCTCCTCTGCCAAGTTTATTCTTTTATACCAGTGAGGGCTCAGACTGCTCTAAAGGGGTTTCCACCATTAGCACACGGCAACCACGCCCCAGGTCAGGCCTGTGGAGCCCGTCTGAGCTGAAATGTCTGCACCACACCTGGGCCACCGCCCTGCAGAGACGACCCGGCCCACTGTGCAGTCTTGCCCCGGCTCCGAGGAGCCCTGCTCCCGGCTAGTGGAGCGTGGCAGTGGGACCGTTCTTTGCCACCCGGCTCTCATTTCCCCAGACCCTCCCAGGGCAAAGAGCTGAACAGTATGTGTGCGTCATACCTACATGTACGCTAATTTTCCTAGGTGCGCGTGCTTTATGTGTACATATATGCTAATACCTACATGTTTATGTCCACATGTGCTTTAGAGCACTTCCATCACCCCAGCAAACTTCCCAGTTACCATCTGTGGCCAATCTCCAGACCACTGATCTGCTTTCTGTCTTTGTAGACTTGCCCCTTCCGGAAATTTCATATAATGGGAATTATTATGTAACACACTGTTTGCATCTGACTGGTTCCTAGCGTAACGTTTTTGAGGTCCATCTATGCTGTAACACTTATTGGTAGCTGCTCCGTACTGCCGCACTGTATTCCATGTGGTGGACAGACCCCGCTGGCCCTATCCATCCAGCTCATGGACATCTGAATCATGGCCAATTTCAGGTGATTATGTAAAAGGCTTCTAGGAACATTCAAGCACTATCCTTGTGTGAATAAATATTCTCACTTCTGAGTAGTGTGGTAAGCAGAATAATGACTCTCAAAGATATATCCAACATGCTAAGCCATGACTTCAAGAAAACAAGATTATTCTGCAGGATTTTATATTATGTCCATGTCCCAATCCTCGGAAACGTGAATAAATTATGTTTTGTGGCAAAGGGGAATTAAGGCTGCAGACAGAATTAAGATGGCTAATCTGCTGAGGTCAGGGAAGCAAGATCATCCTGGATTACCTGGGAAGGCAGAGGAAGGTCCAGTGCACTCACAAGGGCCCTTATAAGTGGAGGCGGCAGAAGAGGAGGCCCAAGTGGGGCTATGTGAGAAGGACTCAGCCCCCACTGCTGGCGCCGAACACCGAAGGCTGCGGCCCTGGACAGAGGCATTGTGGGTTGCCTCTAGAAGCAGAAAAACTCAAGGACGCGGTTTCTCCTGTAAGGTCTCCGGAGAGCAGCCCTGCTGACACCCAGCTATATAGCCCAAGGCGACACCGGACATCCGCCCACCAAACTGCAGGACGAGACGTGTGTCGTGTGCAGCCGCCGAGTGTGCAGGGACCTGTTGCAGCCACGACGGACACCAGTGCATTCGGACGCCGCCAAATGGCCACTGGGCTTGGTGGGAGATGATGTCTAGTTGTGAAAGAAACAGTCATACTGTTTTTCAAAGTGGCTTTACTAGTCCACATACCTACAGAACTGTACGACTTGGGTAAGTTTCTAAAGCTCTGAGATGGTGGTGTGTGTGTGTGTGTGTGTGTGTGTGTTTCTAAAGCTCTGAAATGGTGGTGTGTGTGTGTGTATACAGGATTTGCCAAGTGTTTCATGCCACCCCATCAACAACCAAGGACTTTTTGGATGCATTTCTAAAGAAGCAAGGCAGGAAAGAGAAAGGGAGGAAAGGCCCAGTATTGGCACTGCCGATCAGTCCTCCTAGGGGACAGATGTCAGAGGCTCATGCCCACTACTCCCAGCATTAGCTGTGCGGTCCCGGGAACACTGTCGCACTTCTCCGAGTCTCCACGTCCCTGACTACCCAACAGGTTGAGCAGGAAGTACTCGCTGCTAGCTTTGTGCTGAGCACTCAGTGCATCACTCTGGGAAGCACAGTGCCAGGGTGCAGCCTCCACCAGCTAGTCTTCACCCAGGTCCACAAGCATAAACCACAAGCATAAACTTTGTCCTCTCTGCTCTACTTAAGATGATGGAAGGAAGTGTTAAAAAAGAAAAAAATAGGGCCCTCCCTGGTGGTGCAGCTGGCTGGAGCGCAACACTGCAAAGCTGGCCACAGCTGCTTCCCCGCCCCAGAGGTGACCCACGTGGCGCGGCAGACCTCTCCTGACCCGCCTGCTGCTCCCCTCAGCAGTGTGCTTCATCAGTCTGCCTGCTCTGTTCCCTGCTCTGACACTGGAGAATGCTCTCACTGCCCCGTACCCCAGTTCTGTATGCATAAAGAAAAAAGAACCCCACAAACCGTGGGTTCCTAGAAATGTCAACAGTGGATCTGGTTGGCATCGTTTCCACCATCCTACACCATGTTTCCCAACCAAGAACGGCGCTACGTATTTGCATGAGATCTTGTGCATTTTTTAAATCATATTTTCAGTATATACTCCAAACTCTTCAAAATAGCCTGGGGGACTGATGGTCCAGGAATGATCACATGTGACAGATGAAGAAAAATGGGGGGGCAGTGCTCTCAGGGGACTCTCTCAGGCTCCCCAGGCAAGAGAAGGGGGGCTGCCACCAGGCCCTTTGCTGCAGCAGTGTCCTGGCTTTCACCCAGTGGCACAATGCCCCCTCTCGCTCACTGACATCACTCACTCATGGACTGTGAAAAAGATTAAGATTCATCAAATCTGGAGATGCCGCTCACACAATGGACGCCCACGGGCACATGCTGACTTCATTACCTCTCCGCTCGTCTGGTTGGGGGCAGTCACGCACGGCTTGCTGGAGATTCGAGCCTCCGCCACAGAGCGGAGCTGGCACTTGTTCTGAGCCCAGTGGCACTTTTTAATGCATTTGTAAAAATGGAAATGAGTCGAGGTACCCAAGGTCAATTACACAGGGCACGTCCAGCGGCTGCAGCAAAAGCCTCGCCAGTGGGTTCACAGCTCTGCCACCAGCTTCCCACGCTCACCTCCCCAGGGGCAATGCTCTCCTCCCCATTTCTTGCCCTTGCGCGTTCAAGAGCATCTCTGACAAATCTCCACGACTAAAGTCCTGCCATTTTCTCCATTTCAGATGAGACAGCAAGGGTTCAGGAGGGGCTGACTGATTTGCCCGGGTCACACAGCGGGCAGATGGACGATCCAGCCTCAAAATCAGGTCACTGAGATTTAAAACCTTGAAGGGTCCCCTGCTGGAGCGCCCCGTCCCCTCTATGCTCACACGACCACTGTTCGCCGGGTCTGAAGGGCAAGGCGGGCGGTGCAGGACTGCGCCAGGGCGAGGGTGTGCGCCTCAGCCCACTGGGGCACCCCTGAGCCACCTTCAAGCCTCAGGGGTGGGGTCAGTTTCTGAGGTGAGGACCTTGAAACGAAACTGACTGCAGGGAGAAGCCATCGCATGCAAGAGCGGTGCATAGGAGCTCAGGAAACGGGTCAGTTTCGCTTGCTATTATCATGCTTTGCTCTCTTTTGATTTTCTTTTTTGCTGTTTTGGGAAAAGCTCATCTGCTAAATGAGGGACACCTTGGTCTCTTGAGCCAAGTCCTCCACTAGGTTGAAGGGCATGGGGGAAGGATGGAAAAAAACCAGAAAGGAAAGAGAAAATGCATGAGACCCCATTTTACTGTTGACCAAGCTGGGTAAACAGTAAAATGAAGAGGCAGTCTGTCCGTCTTGTCTGTCTGATCAGCTCCTCTTCTCTTCCTCTCATGCACACATATATGAACAAAGTTTTCAATCACCCAAAAGACATTTGCTCAAGCTTCCTCTCCTAGATCTTTCTTAAAAGCTTGAGAAGGACAGACACCCCCACCAGGCACGCCACTGCAGCACAGCAGTAGCAGAGTGGGAGGGCTCACACCAGTGAGGGCCGGACGAGTCTCCCTCTCGTCTCTCAGGAGCTGCGGGGAGCTGTACCTGTGGCTCCCTGTCCCTTGTGGCGCAGGGGTGAGACTACTGTGAGCGCCTGGCCTCCGGGGGCTTCCCCTCACACCCCAAGTTGGGGTGAGGGAGACCTGCTGATCCTATCTGATGAGGAGGGTTATTCGGAGCATTCGTTCCTCTCTCCATGCGTTCATCCACTCGTGGCTAACTCCGGCAGACAGCATCTGGGGACCGCAGAAGCACTCGGTGTTCCCACCTCCACTTCAGACACTGCCCGTGTGATGGGCAGTTATGCCTATTTTAGAGATGAGCAAACTGATTTCCGAGAGTGACTTCATTCAGCTCACAGGGCAAGGAAGTGGCAGCACGGGCCAGGCACCCAAAGGCGAGGACGTGGGCAGCCTTCCTGTAAGGTGGCCGGTCTGTCGCCAGCCAAGCCCTTCCCACCTTCCCAGGCCCGGAGCACACCCACGACGCAGCCCTCACTTCATGTGGCTGCTCCACCCAGCCTGTGCTGTGACCCTGCCAGGGCCACCCCGGGGCTCGGGAGCTTTGGCACTTGCATAACCCAACACAAGTGGAGTGACCCTGGCAGGGTCTCCTGGTCAGTGAGCTCACTTCTTCCTCACCCCAGGAAGGAGGGGGGGGGGTGAAGGGAGATGAGCTTCCAGCAAGACTCTGGGCCCGCCTGTGGCTGGGCACTGCTGGCCCTCGCCTTTGTCTGTGCCCCTGTAACTGAGAGGCCTGTCTAGACTGAGCGGCTACTACAAGTAATCCCGGGAAAATCTCCCTGAAACCTGATCCCTGCCCTTATCGAGGGGTAGGCAGATTAGTCTGATTGATTGAACAATGGACTCCAGGGCCTTAACGCGATCTCCATGTGTCTCCTGCAGAAGTGGCTCTGGGCAGCTCAGCACAGGGCCGGCCTTGCAGAGGAACCTGCCCTGTGGGTCAGAGGCCAGGCAGCCTCCCAGCGGCAGAGGAGGGGGCTGGGCCGCCCTGCTTCTCCCCAGGCACAATAACTGCCCACAATTGCCTCCAGCACTTCAGGGCTGCTTTCCAGAACCCTAGTCCTTTCTGGGGCTCACATGCCCCACACTGAGCACGCCTGCCTCCATCACCACTACCACCGTCATCATCACCATGACATAATCGTCATTATCAATATGACATCATCATCACCATCACCACCAGCACTCCTATTTCACAGATGAGGACCCTGAACCGGCCTTCACTCAGGGTCACACGGGAGAAAAGAGTCAGGAGCGTTTCCGGCGGTTTGACACGGAGGCCTGAGCTCTCAGACACCAATCCTGCCTCCCGCGCTCACACCCTTCTGGTCAGCAAGTCAGCCACTTTGCCAGGTGACCTTTCTTGTCCTCGAGAGAAGTCAGGCTGTGGGCCTCCTCCACGCCGTCACGGGGTGGGCTGCTCCGCGGCAGCCAGCGTCCTCACTCAAGGCACCTTCTCTGTTGTTTACAGCTCAACCGTCAAGCTTGGCCACAGCTAGCCATGCAGCAATGTGTTGCAAGCTGCCTTCACCAAAGGCCTTCTAGGGATGAAGGTGACGCCCAGAAGGCAGGGCCATGAGTCACACAGGGACCACTAGGGCATTCCCTGCCACATTAGCTGGCCTCACCGAGGGGTGGTGAAGACCAACAGCTGAGTCACATTCTGTAGCCCATGTACCCTGCGAGGGTAGGGGGAGGAGAGGTGCGACAAGTCACGGCCCCCCCCCAGCCACACCCGCAGATCCCGGCCAGTGGCAGAGCTGCCCACAGAGCTCCGCCCTCACTTCTGTGACCCTGACGGTCCCCTGCCCTGTCTGAGCCATGTCAGCTCCATGTTACAAATGGGAATAGCAGCTCCCCTGCCCTGCCCTGCCCTGCTCTGCTCTCGCTTTTGTTAACAATTAATGAGCCAGTATGTGTGCTAAACGTAGGTTAGGCAAGCAAGAGTCTTGCTCTTCACCCAGAAACCCTCATTAAAACCCAGGCGGGACATAACCTATGACAAAATGTAATGGCCCGACGGCGGTGACAGGGATGACTGCCGACGCCAAGCAGGTGAGTGTGAGAACTCGGGAGTCTCTCCCGCTGCAGGGCTGCTGCGCCGGGCCCAGAGCTGCAGGTGAAGAAGCTGACGCCCAGGGAGACCTCCCAGGACTCATGAAAAGGCCCCTTTGGCAGTACCAGTTCATGAGCAACAGTGAGTGGCACTGATGCCCCAGTAATACCTCTCGGAGGTATTTTTTTGCAACTTCAATCACCGTCAGAGTCCTAATTCATTCCAGCAATGGCATCCTATGCATCGGTGCTGTGATGTCAAATAGGATAACCCCTGTCCCTCCAGTTTTCTGCTGGCCAGGTAACAGCTGGACTCCCTAGCAGCAGCAACTGTGCCCTGTGTGAGTCTGAAGTCTGTCCTGGGGACCCCCACATCTTACCCCAGGATCTTCAGTGTCTGTCCAGAGTCAGCCAGGTCCTCAGCCCAGGGTGGTCCCCAATCTACCTTCTAGATGGTGCCCCCAGGGTCCTCCTCCTTTTCTGCTTGCCACATACTACCAGCCAGCTCCCCAACTTCATCCCAAACCGCTGGCCAGTTTCTTCCTGTGACTTCATGATGAGGCAGAAAAGGGCCACTTAGCTCTGCCCGTCCTTATGGATGGGCCCATGCCAGCTGGGGGATGGGAAAGTGCTGAGGCGGCGAGGCACTGTGAGCACTAAGGACAAAGGGGCTTAAGGTGGATTTCTCTATGTAAGCCAGGTATCAAGCATCATGTGCCAGTTACCTTGCGGGCAGCAGGTTGGGCAAAAAACATACACTTCCTGCCCTGTGGAACCCCGTCTCACCAATCTGAGCTTGGAGGGTAGGGGCAGAGTGAGCCTGGAGAGAGGAGCTGTGAAGGGGGAGAGGTAGCTCTGAGGGCTGCATGGAGAGGCTTAGCAGGTCTGGCCTGAGGGGGAGGGGAGGGCTCCCCTTCTGGGGAGGGCAGGTGTGCAGGAGAGAAGCTCAGAGTGGAAAGGGCCCAACTCAATGGAGCTACTAGGGGGAGGTAAGCGGCACTCAGTCACAGGGCAAACTCGGCGCCTTGGTAAACGCAAAGCCACTGACAGCTGCAAACCAGGGCTGAGTTCTAGAAGGCCTTCTCCGGGGGCCAAGTAGTGGGTGTATTAGATTAGGGTTATGTGGGCAGAAAGAGCAGTAGGGAACTAAGTGAGACTGCACTCCAGGGCCCACATTTGTCACCATTTTTAAGCTGTGTGACCTTCAGCAAAACTACTTAACCTTTCTGAGCTCTAGTCTCTTCTGGTCAAATGGGGACTATAACAGCAGCACTGTCTTGTAGATCCAGCCTGATAATGCATGAAAAGCATTTAACATTATGCCTGGCACACAGTAAATGCTCAATAAATGTTTGTTTAGAAACACAAAAAAAGGCAAAGGCTTGTAGAGGCCCACCCCCTCCCCGATCAATAAAAAGCAGCCCTTTTATCTAAATCCCTGGGACCAAAGGGAAACCAAACAGAGCAGCTGCAGCTCTGCTCCTGAGCTGGGCCGGCCCCGCCCGCCCGGGCCGCTCTGGTTGGGGCCCTGTGTGCCGCTGCCATGGCTAAGGAAAGAATGCTGGCGCCGTGACCTGGCCATGAACCTTCTGCAGCTCCACACATGCACAAAGCATTCCTCCTGCCGGGCGGACATGCGCACCACCCAGCCTGGTGCACCCTGCCCGTGGGGAGCCCACGGGGCACCCATAGAATGAGGCCACCCGTGCACATTCACACACCTGCCTGTCTTGGAGAGCAAGAGAAAAATGAAAGAAACAGTTGTTCTGAATATTCATGACTCTGGTGGTGCTCTTGTACACAGGGCTGGGTTCCTGCCTGAAGCGGAGAAATTCAATCCCGTGTAAAATGTGTTTGGTAGAGGAGGGGGTAACACAAGCTCTCACAGCCCTCAGAACCTTGGGCTGGTCTTTTCACAAGAATACTGCAGACTCTTCCACATGGGCTCAGAAATTAGGAGGCACACAAAATTGTGCAAACTTAGGGGGGAAGCAAATCAGCTGGGATGGGCCAGGGAGCTCAGAGACCAGTCCTGCAGGCGGCCCTTCCCTGGTCTTCAATACTCGTGAAGGAACCTGTAATTTCCTGCAGTAAAAGCAGGCCAGGCGGCATTTCTGACAGAAGTAAGATGGCTTCTCTATCTTTGGATCAGAATTTATTTTCTGTAGTGAGAATGTTGCAGAAAGAGCATGGGCTTGGGGGTTAGTAACATGCCAGGTTTGAATCTTCACAATTTTAAAGCTATGCTGTTTACCCAAGCGGACCCTGACCCCAGTGCAAGGTGCCACAATCCCCTTGGTGGAGGTGGAATCAAACAGACAGTGCTCATCGGGCAGCTGGGCCTGGCCGGCCCCTCACTGCTCTCCATATAACCCATCCCGGTCACTCAACAGTGTCCACTTGAGAACACAGCACAGCTACCTCACCTGCCCAAGGTGGGCTGGCGGATGAGTTATCTAGATAAAGCGAAATAATTTTTTAAATGACTGTCATTAGATAGCTGAATTAACAAGGATTTTTTTCCCCATGGAAATTATCAAAATGGCCTCAAACTTATTGTGTATACAACAGACATGGACTGATAAACAAGGGACTTAGTGGCCCTGGATGAGAAGCCAGCCCCTGGTCATATTTCCAGACGTCAGGGCAACCATGCCTTTGCAAATTGAGTACTTAACAACTGAAAATACGATCCCCTGCCTTACAACGATGCCTTAGCATATCGCACAGGGTTAAAGAGAAAGTTGGAAGGGTATACATTTTGTTTAAAAAATAGCAATTAAAGGTCCTAATGAGTGTGACTCTACGTTCCCAGTATACTTGCTTGACAAATAAGACTTTACTTCTCCTTTCTCTTTTTTTTAAACCAAAATGCCTACAAGCACTCTGAGGGATCTTAATGAGACTACACTAAGCACTAACTTCAGAACCTTGGGTCATTTCCTGTCGGCTGACGGTCTTGGTTGGCAGTTTTTCCTTTCTCATTAAAGTATACTTTATATAAAGTAAAATGCACCCATTTTGAGTATACAAATTGCTGGACTCTGTCTGACAAACATATCTGTGAACACACACACACACCTGCAAATATTCCATATTTTTCCTGCAGTGATCATACTTACAGACACACATGCGTCAGTGCAGTCACCATCACTCCCCAAAAGTCACCTCAGTCAACAATGAAGTGCGTTCAGTCACTATCACTTTGTTTGTTCCGAAGACAAGAGCTTTCCCTGCTCGTCCCCGAGGCTCGTCCCCGAGGCTCGTCCCCGAGGCACGGGACTCCAGCCACTAGCTTCTTGTTGCTGAGCAGCATTTCACGGCACAGGACCACAGCCTGTTTATCCTTCCCCTGGCTGATGAGCATTTGGCTTGTGTCTAGTTTGGAGCTCTGATGAATGAAGCTGTTATAAATAGCCCTATAAAAGGCTTTCAGTGGACATATGTTTCCATTTCTCTTGAATAAACACATAGGGATGGAATACAGTTGAGTAGGTATTTAGCTTTGGAAGAAATGGCCAACCTGTTCCCTGGCAAGGAAATCCAATTTATATTGCAACCAGAAGTACCTGAGAGGTATGGTCACTCCACATCCTCATGAACACGTGGAAGGGTCAGCTGTTTTTTGGGGTGTTATGGTACTTGAAGTATTTTCTTATTCCACAGATTTTTTGGAGTATAAGTCACAGTCACTAACACTCACCTAGGTGAAGAACTTAGCCTGACTCACTTTGGCAATCACATACAGTCGCGTAACCACAGTATGCTCAAGACCCAGACACTTGTATCACCCAGGAAAAGCTCCCTGGAGTCACTGAGCTTCCTCCCCTCCCAAGCCTTGTCCTCAACCACCACAGTCTGCTTCTCTACGTCTTTGCTTCTGCAGAATGGCACACAAATAGAATCACAAGAGTATAGAATCTTTTCACTTGATGTCACAGTTTTTTAGTCTTTGGTCTATAGCAAAGAGATTCAGAGACGTTAATCTGGTCAAGCAAGCCAGACTGGAAACCCATTCAGCTGACTTAGAAGCTCATGTTTTCAGTGCAGCATCTGCCGTTCATGAAGAAAGGCTCAAGGCAGCCTCCCATGTGACTCCTGCTGCATCGACATGGCACGTTTACTGAGGAAAGCCAAAGTCCTGCCATCAAAGACCTTAAACACCAAAGAAGCAGTCTTCAAAAGAGGTCAACATCTAGTTGCACACACCACGTG
The DNA here is from genome assembly GCF_000260355.1 of Condylura cristata. NCBI lineage: Eukaryota > Metazoa > Chordata > Mammalia > Eulipotyphla > Talpidae > Condylura > Condylura cristata. The sequence continues at coordinate 26,049,113 of NW_004567122.1, read as the reverse complement.
CAGTGAGGGCTCCCAGGGCCAGGGGCATCTGAACTCACAGCATGAGGGAGGATGAGAACAGGGACGGCCAGGAGGGATGGGAGCACGGTGACACGGGGGCCTCCTGTCTGCAGGGTCAGGTTCATGCCAGCCCTGGGCGCACAGCAAAGGGAGAGCTTCCCTACGCTGTCAGCTCTGTGACATGCCCTCCAAAAAGAAATCGGCCTGCTCATAAAGTCTGTTTATTGCCAAGAAATAAGTCTTCAAAAATGTAGTCACACCCTCTTCCTTTCCCATCCCAACCCAGAGTCTCCTGCTGCAGAACTCTCATTCAGGAGACTGCGGAAGAGTCAAGGACATCGACCGTTCACGTCACATGGTAAGTGGACATGTTTAAATTACCTCTCAATGTTTTCCTTTAGATCATGTCAAGATGTTTCGGGGTCAAAGCAGACAAGTCAGCGTGTCCCAAGCACCATTGAGTCAACCACGTCAAAACACCAGCCTAACACTTCCCTGGGTGTGACCTGCCAGAGTGATAGGTGCACTGAGCCACAGCCCCTGCTCCCACACTGTGGGGGAGGTCACCACCCAGGAAACAGGTGGGGTGGGCGTCAGAGGGGCTCTGCTAGGAAACTGCCAGAGACCCAGATGGTGGAAGGTATGTCTGGGAAGGAGGGAGGTCCCTGGAGGGGGTGCTCTGGTGGGTGACTGGAGACCCAGGACTAACAGGACCCTGAATGCCCATCCAGGGCAGACAGTGGAGAGAGTGCAGGACTGGGCCTGAAAACTCGACTAGCCCAGCCAGGGCTGCCCCAGTCTTAACTTAGAATGAAGCTAGCAGTTTCCTGCACTAAAGTTAAGACAGTAAACTTGGTCCTGCTCAGCTGTAAATGGCAAGTTCATGTGAAGTGCTTGGCCCTGCTCCGTGACTCTCAGCTGCCGGTGTCACTGCCAGCACAACCACTGTGTGCATCATCACCCCTGCCTTCCCTCCATTGATTTCTGCCCTGCCCTCCTCCCTCTTCACCATCTTCTGCTCCTTCCAGGGTAGTATGAGTATAAAGGAGAGCCTGCTGGCAGAGTGCTGTAAGGACAGCTGGACACTGCAGACGACACGTCTCGACTTACTGAACATTGCCTTCCCTAGAACCTGAAAACATAGGTAACCCATGCTTCAGAGACAACACCAAAAAGAAGAAACTGGGTGATCTTCCGGTCTTGGAAGGAGAACAGCTTACTGTCCCCTGTGACCTCTGACTTTTCAGGACCCACCTTTCTGAGCAAGACTCGTCTCCACAGGAGCCTGCCTGGCACAGGGCCGGGGGCATGTGCTTACTGGGAAGTCAGGGATGAGGAGCAGACTGCGGGAAGCGGGCTTCCGGAGGGCTTCTACACAAGGCTGTCTGGGCTCTGCGCAAGAAGGGGTGAGCCAGCCACGGCTCCACATCCAGGTGGTCATTGAGCACTTCGTCTGGCTCTGAATAAATTATACCTAACTTCCACACTCATGTTTCTGTTGCCCACTAACCCACCACTGTAACAAGCTGCATAAACACAGGAATTTCTGCCTGTTTTCATTCCTCTGTGCCTAGTGCCAAGAATAATGCCTGGCACATGCAGATTTTAAAAATAGATACTTGCCTTTAAGTCAGGTGGTCGCAAATGACATTCATGGATGTGCAAATTGAGACCTGGTATGTGAAGAAGCCCTTCCAGTGGAAAACAGCTAATAAGTGGTGGGGTTTTTTTTAATAATATAATAGTTTATTTTTACATCATTTTATGCCTTTTTCCATCTCACCTGTTTTACTGTTTTTCAAGCTCAATCTGTCTTCCCCACCCTCCCCCCAAAACAGTGAGACCAATGTTCATTCATTTCTAATGTTCTGACACACAGATCAAAGTGGCAACTGCTTACGAGACACAGCATCACCACTGCATGAATCTGGAGGCAAAGATGCCATTTGTAGTACAGAAGCACAATCTTTCTACCCATCAGCTGAGTTCTACAAAGCTGCATGCACCACACAGGTGTTAGTGCCTGAGTGGGTCAGGCCCAGGACAAAAGCTGGCCTCCTTGGCTTCTAGCCACAATGGAGTACCTGCTGCAGCCTCACCCACCCACCACAAACATGATCTTACCCAACAGAACTCACAAAGCAGAGACCTGAGGCCCTAAAAAGTAACTGACAGCAGGCGGATGGGTGAGAGAAGTCAGAACTGGAAGTACCAAAAGGTGGGGTGATAATTATGAGAAGGTTTTGTTTTTCCCCTGTCCTTCTCTCTCTGCTTTAAATCCAGGGGTGAGTCAAAGCGGGGAAATGCAGTGTCATTATAGGAAATAGAAACTCTAAGCAAGGTCCCCCTCTGTCCAAGGTGGGCAAGTGGGGAAGGAAAGTGGAGGAGTGGCCAGTGTTTCGAATGTCCCAGGTCTGCCCTAGGCCAGCTTCAGTCTGAGAAGACCAGTGCCAGGCAAGGCAGCCATGGGAGGACACACCTCCCCAAAGAAACCTCCTTTAAATACACGTGTGGGCTGAAGTAAAACAGTGAGATATGCCACACAAACTCTAACCAAAAGAAAGCTGGAGAGGCCACATTACTATTATGCAGAGTAGACTCCAGGACAAGGGGAGTTGTAGAGCAAGAAGGATATTACATAAAGAAAAAGGCTGAACTCATCATGAAAACACAGTCATGCTGCCCATCTATGTACCTAACAGCAAAGCTCCAATATGTGAAGCAAATCTAACAAGAGTGAAAAATTCAGGGGCACAAAAGTCCCCAGCTATATTTGGAGATTTGATAATTTGAGAGTTTAACACTCTCCTTTCAGTATTTCAGAGAATACATAGGAAATCCACATGGATATAGATGAATGGAACAACCTTGAAAAATATGACCTAATTCACATTTATAGAACAATCACTCAAACACAGTTGAGTTAAAATTATTTTCAAGCACACATGGATCTTTCGCCAAGATCGATCATATTACAAACCACCAAGTCTTGGTTCAATTGGTCTTTTGTATAATTGAAATTACACAAAATTTCTTTTCAGACTATAGTTAAAAATTAGTAACTGGAAAATCCCCCCAAATACTTGGAAATGAAGCAACGTGCTTGTAAATAAGTCATAAACTACAGATTAAATCTCAAGGACAATTAGAAAATGTTTGGAACTGAATGAGTATGAAAGTAAAGCATAACCATACTGTGGATGCAGCTAACACAGGGCTGACAGGAAGTTTTTATAGTATTAGGTTTTTATATTAGAAAATAAAGTTCTCAAAGCCACCATGTTAGTTTCTAGTTTAAGAAGAAAAAAAGAAAATCAACCACAAAATTAGCAGAAGGAAATAAATAATAAAGATCAAAATTAGAAAGCCTGACATGAAATTAGCTAATTCCTTAAGAGCTGTTTTGTCTATTACAGAAATTGAATTTGTGGTTAGAAACTTCTGAGCATATGAACTCCAAGGCGCAGATGGTTCCACTGATCATTTCTACCACACATTTAACAGGAAATAGTATCAATTTCATACCATCATATTCAAAAAATATAAAAAGGAATACATTTCAACTTATTTACGAGGCCAGCACCCAAATCAGAGAATGGCATTCCAAGGACAGAAACTACAAAACAATATTACTAGCATCACAAATGTAAAAATTTTCAACAAAATGAGGTGTAAGATGACAAAGAAGAATCCATCACAATCTTGTGAGTTTATACTATGAATACAAGGCTGGGGCCACTCTTACAATTCATCAGTACAGTGCACTGTATCAGCAGACCAAAAAAGACAAACCATACCATCGTTTCAGTCCATGGAAAAGCCATCTGACAAAATTCAAAATCCACTCATGATAAAACACACACACACACAGACACAACCCTCTCATCCAACTAGTGACAGGAGCAAACTTCCTTAACCTAATAAAAAAAAATCTACAAAAACATACCACTATTAACACACTTGGTAGTGAAAGACCGAGCACTTCCCTCCTCAGGCTGGGAGCTGGGCAAGAGTGTCCTCTCCTACCGCCTCTATAAACTATCAACTTGGAAATCCCAGTCATGCAGTACGACAGGAAAAAGGGATAAAAGCATGCGGACTGCGAAGAAAGAAAAGTCTCTTGTGTAGCAGATGGTATGACCATCTATAGAGGTAATTCGCTCCCTGCAGAAGAATCTTTAAAAGGTTTCTATGACTAAGTCCATTTAACAAGGTATTATGATGCAAGCTCAATACACAAAAATCAACCACATTGCCCTGTATTACAATGAACAGTTGTAGTTCAATATTGGTAAGCAGTATTGATGGTGGCTTAGAGTAAGAAGTGTGGGGTGGAGGCTTCACAAGGTCAGAAATTGAAGGTAGAGGTAGGAACTGCTGTCCTTAAAACAAAAGAAATGAACAATCCTCAGGGGCAGATTGGCAAGAAAATACCCCAGGCATGGGCCAGAGGTGGGGATATGGAGATTAAGAGCTTCTAGAGAATCAACTCGGTCCTTACAAATTAACCCAATCATACCTCAGAAGGGATGGATTTAATAGGTAACAGTTCCACAGAGGGAGGAACATGTCCCCAAAGAACACTGTAGTAGGGCGATTCCGGTCCCAGCAAAGGCAGCTCTCCCCCAAGCCTGTCTGCCGGTGTCACCGCAGATGTCCTCCCTTCCAGGTGCAGCTCCTTCTGCCCGTTTCTGTTTCTACATGTAGGGATCTTTCTTCTCCTTTGGGAATAGAATCAAATGTCTTCATCTCCTTGACAAGGGGAACTCTGCTGAAACTTCCCGAGGCAGTAACCTCAGGACCCCACTCACGGAACCTGGCATCTCATCAGAACTCTTTACAATAGTATCCCCAAAATGGAATACTTAAGTGTAAACCTAATAAAATATGAAGTAGGGCCTACTGATGAAAATTATAATCACTGATGAAAGAATTAAAAGGAGAACGAAGCATTTTCATGGGTTTTTAGATTCGATATTACTCAAATATTCTCTCAAAAACATTCCAGCTATTCCAAAAAGCATGATCAATAATTTAAAAAAAAATTGACAAACTGGACCTTTCAAAATGTTTTGTTCTAAGAAAAACATGGTGAAGAGCATGAAAGACGAGCCATGGACTAGGATTACATAAATACTGCAAAGTACATGCCTAGTAGAGATGTGCCCTCGAAACTCAAGAAGAAAACAAAGGACCCAAATTAAAAAATGGGCAGAAAGATCTAAGCTGACATCTCACCAAAAAAATTCAAAACTGAAAGGAAAGGGTGACGAGCCTCCTTGTGTCCTTGGACGACGCATGTTATAGGCACAAACACCTCACCCCACAATGCGGAGATTTTTTTTTTTT